>NW_026705351.1:300000-600000 GCF_029867415.1 Vicia villosa
AAGAATATAATTTTTTTATAAAAATATATATAAAAGAAGAAATAAATCAAAGACAGAGCACCGACGGAAAAAATAGGTAAGATATTCTTTGATAGATTAATGATATGTTCATAAAAATGATGAAATATTACAAAATTTTATTTAATAATTTTTCAAAAGATAATAGTTAAAAAAAATTAATTATTTAATTGATAATAGATAAATAATACATAATGATAATCAGATTTAGAATTTACACTTTATATTTTAAATATATATAATGTTCTTCCTCACATGACATTCATGACTTTAATAATCATATTTAAAACATGAAAAATGAAGAAAAATAAATTATTTTAAAAGATACATTAATGTTTAGTTGATTGTCTCTTTAGTGGTTGATAGACATGACTCAAAAATTCAAAATTATTACATGACAACGAAGGATAATTAGATGTCTATGATTTATCTATTTTTTTAAGTTAAATCTATTGACAAATTAATTGTATTTTATCGTTTTAATAATTAAAATTTTAAATTAAAAATAAAATTCAATATTTTAGATTAAATTCCCAATCAATTTTTTTTTCTAATTTGAAAATTACTTTATGCTCTCTTGTCCTTTATTTATAAGACCCTTTTGAAAATTTTGTTTCTCCTTAATATAAGGCTCTGCAAATTTATAAATATATTTATTACTCTATTTTCAAATACACCCCTTATTAATACTACTAAGTAAGAAAATAAAATGTCAAATTCAATATATTTATAAACCAAATGGTACTCTATATATATATATATATATATATATATATATATATATATATATATATATATATATATATATATATATATATATATATATATATATATATATATATATATATATATATATATATATATATATATGATAACTTTTTCTAATGCAGGATTTTCAAATTCTTTTAGAGTTGTTATGGTGTCGGATCAAGTTTACATAAGATGTGAAAAACTTTGTATATTAGTGTTTTACGGGACAATTCAAAAACTCTGTATACTAGTGTTTTACGGGACAATTCAATCTTTCATTTATACAATTGAGGTATTTATATAAAGCCATTTGATCTTGGGTTTGAAAGTTAAAAGGTGGTTTCACACATTCCATCATTAGAGTTCTCCCTTGATTTATGGGGGGATACAATTTCCTTATTGACTGACATCTTCTATCATTTATTGTTTGGACACGTCATCTCACATATTTATTTAGTAATTGGGTATTGGAGTTAGTTTTGGAGGCCAAACTGACCCATTTGGGGCGACCTGCATTGCGTGTTTCGCGCAGCCTTTTGGCCCATTGTGGAAGGCCTTTTGGTTCTTAGGATGCTCGCCCAGCCCTAGTGTGATTGACTTGTCTTACTTACGTATTATTTTTTTGTAAGGTTGATAAATTATACTGGTACACAGTCCCTAAAGCACAAGGGCTTCAAAAAAATGTAGTGATTAATCAAAGCACTCACAACTTTAAGACTCCTTTGTACGGACGAGTCTACCCTATGTAGGTTTTCCTACGGAGGGTTTGTGGTGAGTCCTTCAAGTGAGACTTTAAGTTTATGACATATGGCGAGACTTGGAGTCGAGTCCCTCAGGCGAGGCTTTGAGTTGAATCTTTTAGGAGAGACTTTAAGTTGAGTCCCTCCTGCAAGGTTTTGAGTTGAGTCCCTCATTCAATACTATGAGTTTAGTCCCTCATGTGAGTCTTTAAGGTGAGCCCTTCATGCGATACTTTGACTTGATTCCTTCAGGTGAGCCTTTAAGTAGAGTTCCTCAAGCGATACTTTGAGTTGAGTCCCTCACTCAAGTCTAATTAATTTGAGTAAGTTTGAGTTTAAGACCTTCGCCTTTGTGCAACCAGTTTCGCTTCCTTGTTAGAGGGTTTTTGTAACATCTTTCTTTAGGGTTCTTAAACGATGTTTTGTATGCTATTAGCAACATTTTTAAATGTTAAGATCTCAAGGTATACTTCTTTAAGTAGCCCTGACTAAGTATATTTCCCTCATGTGGCAAGTCCCACAGGCCTTGCGTTGGCGAGTCTCTCAAGCTTTTATTGTGGGAAATTTGAATCTACTTTGGCAAGGAATCCATTAGTAAGTAGCATTATTAGGTGGAAAGGACCCTTCAATGAAGGTTCAACGTACAATTACCCCGTATGGTGACAATTATCATCTAATGAAGGTCCAACATATAATTATCATGTAGGACGACAAAGCATGTTCTAACGAAGGTCCAACGTATAATTACCCCATACTGCTTTAGGATAAACAACAATTCAAGTATTGGATTATGATGCCTCCCTGTTGTATATCTATGAGATTGTATATGCAATTATTTGAAATTGTTAGATGATCTTGTTGGTTTTGATGATGACAATACCTTATGTCAGACAATGTTTGAGGAAGTCTTTGGAGACAATTGTCCATCAATCTCTGATGATGGCATCTGATCGAGAAGTTATCTTTGTTTTATAAAACACCTGAAAATATTTATACATGTGTCCTTACTTGATTACTAACTTGTTTAATCAATTGATATATCTTATATTGGTTAACTAATTACCAGACTAGGGTTAATAGATTGACTCATTTGCAATGCCTCTAATCGACTAAATAAGTCTTTAATTGATTAATAATGGCGAAGTTAAACAACTTTTTATATTTGTCTTTTCTAATCAATTTCTCCCTTCGTCTCATAAAAAGTGTCATGTTTGAACAATGCACGGTTATTAAGAAAATGATTAGAATATCCTTATTAATTGTAGTTAAAAGAATATTTGAATAAAGTGAAAGTTAATAAATAGGCGTATAGTAGTGGAAAAATAATAAGAAATACTGCATTAGAATTGTAAATGAACAATTATTTTGAGACACAGATTTGGAGCGAAAATAGGTCACGGTCGTGGCCGGCCGCGTAAATTGGTGGCTACGACTCCTCCGACGGTAATACGGGTGTTTCGATCATCGTCAAAGGCTCGCAAAGAAGGCCCTAGTGCACAGAAGGGACCACTGAACATTGAAACGGTGGTGGAATAAGAGAATAAAACACCACGGCCTGCTCCAATTGAAGAAGAACAAGGAGAAACAAATGATGACAAGATCTCAACCAAAGTCCTCTGGGTTGGCGTTATAAAAGGTAACAGATTGCCCTCTAATAAAATTGTTATTGAGTATACACCACCATTGATAGTGAATGGTGAAATCGAAGTTAGCATAGAAGAACATGATATAGCCTCTGAACTGAAATTCTGGGAAAATGCCCCGATTATGTATGTAATATATGGGAACTTGTCGATGAATGCGGTTAAGAGTTACATGCTCAATGCATGAAACTTCATTACTATGCCAAATTTGTATTACAATGAAGAGAGATACTTCATAATCATATTTAAATATGCGGTTGATAAGGAATTGGTTTTGAGGAAAGGGCCTTAAATAATTCAGAGAAAACCTATATTTTTACACGAATGGACTCCTGAATTTATACTGCAATAGAACATGATCAGGACACTACCTATATGGGTCACTTTTCCACAACTCCCTTTAGCCTTTTTGGGGAGATAGTAACATTGGCAAAATAGTTAGTGCATTAGGTAAGCCTCTTATGGATGATGAGTGTACGACTAAAAAATCGAGAGTGTCTTATGCTAGGGTCTTAATAAAGGTGGATATAATTGCTGAGCTACAAAACCATATCACCATTAAAGGACCTAAAGGAGATAAGATCATACAAGACATGGAGTATGAATGGAAACCCCATTTTTGCGAGAAATGCAATGAAGTTTGGCATACAAGTCAATAAAAAGCATAACAACAAAAGAAGGAACCAGATAAAGTTTGGATAATCAAAAATCCTACATAAAATGCCACTACTTAAGAAAATAAAGCAACTCCACAAGAGATAAAAAAAGACAAGACTATTGCAGATTCAGACTGGATAACAGTTGGACCCTCTACTAAACTTAAGGGAAATAATAATATGAATGAGAACATCATCACAAAGAGAATAAAAGAACACATTATTGAGTGCAAAATGGATTTAAAATGCTAGAGAATGGTGAGAGTTCAGGACCTCCTGAAAATAAGGTACCATGATTCTAACTTGGAACATAAGGGGATTGAATAAAGGTGCTAGGCATCTTGATATTGGAGCCCATCTAAAGAGTATGCATATGCAATGTATCGCTTTATTGGAAACAAAGGTTAAATGTAGTAATGCTAAAAAAGCTATAGGCACTCTTGGAAATAATTGGAATTGGTTAGACAATTATTCACATCATCCCAATGGAAGAATTTGGTTGATGTGGAAGGATGGCGCCAAATATATACAGATGTAGGCTAGCTCGGATCAGTTCATACATTGCAAGGTAATCGAGGAAAATGGGAAGGAAATTTGGCTCACTATTGTCTATGCACAAAACCAGCTGCACAAAAGAAAGAGTTTACGGGAAGACATGAAAACTGTGCAAATTCAGTGTAGAGGGACCTTGGATGATTATTGGTGATTTAACAATATTTTGACCACAGAAGATAGGATAGGAGGCAACCATGTGCAAATAACTAGATTCACTGACTTAGAACAAATGATGGGGGAAGTTTGTATGTATGAACATGACACGAAAGGGGAGTACTTTACATGGTCGAACAAACAGGTAGATGGAATCATCTATTCTATAATAAACCATGATTTGTGAAATATAGATTGATTTATGCAGTTTCCTAAATGTGAGATTGAGGTGCTTTCCACCCATATTTATGATCGTGCTCCATAGAAAGTACAAAATAAGGGAGAACATGTGCATATACACACAAATCAGTTCAAATTTCTAAACTGTGAGGTGGGGAAACATAATATCAAAATAATAGTTACCCACGATTGGAACAAAAATATTGTAGGAAGGCCTACGTACAGAGTATGGATGAAGTTGAAAAGACTTCAACCCACAATGAAAGATTTGGCAAACAGAACTACTGCAGGTATTAAACATATTCAACATAGCAAGGAACAATTAGCAAAAGCTGAGCAGGATATTGCAAATGACAAATTCAATCTTGGGTTGATACGTTGGGTAAGGTATTAGAATGATGAACTCATTAAGGCTATTGAGATAGAAGAGAAAATGCTCATGCAAAAATCCAAAGTAAATTGGGTAAAGCGTGGTGATGGAAACACTGGGTAGTTTCATGCCACAGTGAGAAGTAATAACAAAATAGCCGGCATTTACAAGCTGGAAGATCCCAAAGGGAATATAAATAGGTGATAACATTATTGAAAAAGAGGTGATATTATTTTATGGTGATTTGGTGGGAAAGGCTAATATACAACTAATGAATATTGACATTTTTGCATTGAGAGATGGTGCACATGTTCTGAAACAACATAGAAAATAATTAATTCAACATGTAACTGATAAGGAAATATGGAAAGCTTTAAAGAACAATGGCGATACTAAAGCCCCAGGGATTGATGGTTTTAATGCTGAATTCTTTAAATCAACATGGGGAATCATTGTACAATATGTAAGAGCAGTTGTAGAGTGTATATGATTTCTTTGAAAATGGAAGATTGTACATAGCAGTGAACTGCGCACTTGTCACTATGATTCCAAAAACCTCGAGTGCAAAAAGCACGAAGGATGTAAGGCCTACCGCCTGCTGCACTACACTGTATAAGATAAATTCAAATATTTTGACCATAAGACTTGGCAAGGTTATCAGTTGAGATATAGATGAAAGCCAATCTGCTTTGTGCCAAGCAATGTGATCCAAGATAATATCATCATTGCACATGAATTACTCAGAGGATATACAAGAAAACATATCTCACCTAGATGTGTAATTCAATTGGACTTACAAAAGTCTTATGTCTCGGTGGAATGGAGAGTTTAGAGGAAATCATGAGAGAAATGAATTTTCCAAACAAATTCATAAGCTGGATCATGATATGTGTTACTAGTATGCACTATAAGTACTCTATCAATTCCCATCAAAGTGGGTGCTTAAAGGCAAAAATGGGACTTAGACAAGGTGATCCTATATCACCGGTGCTCTTTAATTTGATTATGGAGTACATGCATAGATGTCTCAAGAAGCTTTAAGATCAACCTAACTTCAAATTTCACCTCAAATGCGAGAAACTTGGAATAACAAGCATATGCTTTGCAGATGATTTGATTTTGTTCATTAGAGGCGATGAAGGAATAAATTCTCTTATGATGTAAGTTTTCCATAAATCCTCAGCATCAAGTGGTCTCGCAGCAAACCTGACCAATTGTAGGGTCTATTTTGGAGGAGTGCCTACCGACATACAACAAAACTTGCTGACAATCACAGGGTACAAGGTTGGTTTGTTACCTTTTAAATATCTCGGGGTACCTTTGTCAAGTAGAAAGTTAAATATGCAACAATGCATACCATTGGTTGATAAAATAGTGGGAAAGATGGAACATTGGATTGCAAAAATTATAAGCTATGTTGGTCGCTAACAACTGATTAGAAGTGTTCTCTTTGCAGTCACAACATATTGGATGCAAATGTTCCCAATGCCTGGATGTGTGATAAAGAACATTGAAGCTATTTGTCGTAGCTTTCTGTGGAGTAACTATGGTGAAATAACAAGGAAAGCCATAGTTGTGTGGGAAAACGTATGCAATCCAAATATTGCAGGTGGATTAAATATTTCTGCTCTGTGTCAAATATTACTACTTTGGGTCAATCCAAATAAACTGTTGTGGAACCTATAAGAAAAATCAAATAAGTTTTAAGTCAAATGGGTGAATATTTACTACCTCAAAGGCAATGATGTGACGGATCGGGAACCCAAGTCCAATGTATCTTGGTTGCTCAAAAGCATTGTGAAATGTAGAGATGCAATGCAACTGAATACATACTGGAAGATTGTGGTGCAAACAAAGTCCTATAAAACTGCTAATATGTATGCTTGTCTAAGAGGAGAAAAACATAATGTTTGGTGGAGAAGACTAATGTATAGTAACTATGCGAGACCACATGTTATGTTCAATCCTTGGTTAGGTCTTCCGGGCAGACTAAATACCAAAAGCAGGATCCTGAAAGTTTGGTATCGTGATTGACAAAAAACGTGCATTTTCCTTGAGAATAAAGATATGGACCACTCGTTCTTTATGTGTCAGGTTATAGGGAAAATATGGATAGAGGTGCTTCAATGGATAGGCTACCATAAAAGACCCCAACAATGGCTATATGAAATTGTTTGGCTGCACATCCAAACAAAAGGAAAAGGCTGAAAAATGAGACTACTACAATTGACATTCACATAGACATTATATGAAATTTGGAAAATGAGAAATTCAATTAGTACTGATAATGGTCTTATAAAGAGTATTAAGAATATTATTAGTGTAAGAGGCACACTCTTTAGAGATGTAAGTACACACATAAATAGATAAAACATGACTATTGCGTAACTTTTGATAATAGTTTGGTTGCTTTGTATGGCCTGGATCTTAAGGATCAGCTGGATTACATTATTTTTTGGAACAGTAAAAGTCATTCTTTATTCAAAAAAAATCTTGAAACAAAAAACTACAAATGAGACATTTTTTATGAGACGGTGGGTATCATACGTGATTAATTGATAAAAACATTAAAATGATCATATTTCATTTCCTTTTTGAGCCAAATATATTCCTATATAAAGAAGGTTTCTTCCATTTCATTTTACACCCGAATTCGAGTTTGAAATATCTCTTTCTCACTTTCTTCTATTTTCTTCTACTTTTTTTATTCTTCCACCAAAGTTTCCTTAGTGTCAAAAGAGTAAAAAATATTTTTGTGAATCTTGTTGTACTCGTGTTGGGTTGATATTGTATTTTACCCAGGAAGATAATTTCTCTTATATAATAGAATTGTGATAATTACTATCTGGTTCTTGAGTTTAACTTGTAAAAAGCTTTAGATGGCTACTGGGATTAATTTGTGAAAATCTTTGTTTGGTTCTTGAGATCATCATATCAAAATATCTATTTGGTTCTTTAGATTGGCCTGTGAAAATCTATGTTTGGTTCTAGAGATTAGCCTGTGAAAATCTCTTTTTAGTTCTTGGGCTCATCGAGGTAAAATCACCTTTTTGGTTTGGAGATTAGCCTGCATAAAATCTCTTATTTGGTTGTAAGAAGGTTCAGTGACATATTTTGTAAAAAACTTAAAGTTATTTTAGTGGAAGTTATTAAGAGGAAACTCTTTGGGACACGAGTAGGACAAGTGGTTACGCCAAACATGTATAAATCTCGAGTGCATGTTCTATATGCTTTATCACTCTACTTTCGATTGTTTTTTATTTCCTTCTCTTCATATTTCCGATATTCTTCTATTTACTTATTTCACCGCTTAATCTCTATTTTCTTAATAAAATCAACTTCAATATTTTTATAAATCAGAGTTTTTTTATAATTGAGCATCAATTTTAACCATCATAATTCACTTTCCTCTTGTGTTTGGAGTCACTTGGTCAGCATATATTATATAGGAAATTTGATATCGTTTTTATTACATTTTTTATATAATATATTATATATTTTCATTATTTTGTAGGCTAATAATGCTTGTAAATATGTTAAATGAATATTATTTACTATAATTTATTTTATTACATCCAACTATTTTTATCTAACATTTTATGTTAATTTGCATTTTTATTAATGGTGTAAAAATTCGAGTGAAAGCCAAGAAGTCTAAACCAAATTGAATGAAATTAAGAGGTGAAACATAGAAACATATGGATATTCTAACCAAAACCAACAATGTGAAGGTCTAGGACGAAGTCAGGCCCAACCAAGTGGAGGAGCCTCGACCTATGAATGCACATTGTTCTAGCAATACGCAATGTGTTTCCCGTGTTAGGGCGCAGTGCATCTAGCTAGAGCAGAATTCATTTCTACAAGATAAAAAAATCATGTTTTCAACCAATTTTACATCAATCACTTCCCATGAGAAAATGTCTTATAACAGGCCAAGGGTGAAACCAATACATTTGACTTTGAAGAGAAAAATACGAGAGTGAAGAAAAAAGCATCATTGAAGGCAAAAAAGGAAGACACGCTTCAACTATGAAATTGGAGCTTTTCTCACAAACCTTTTATGTATAATTATTTTATTGTTTTATTCATATTTTTTGTTTGATCATGAGTAGCTACCCCATACACACACTCTTGTTGCGGATGATTAACAAATTTTGCAAATAATCTTATACCATTAACCCATATTTTCCCATTTTTTACATAAGAAAACATGTCCAAAATCTCTGCACGCACTGCAAAAATAAGGGCGGTCGGGGGCGGACTTGAAGTCATTTCACTTTTTAAGCCTAAACATGAAAAAATTTATATTAATGCCTGCACCCGAAAAAAAAGAGGGACAAGATAGACACATCAGATGGTGCATGTCTAAAACCTTAGGCCGTCCCGCAAATAGTGCAGGCAAAATGGCATTCTCGACGGATGAGGCCCATTTCGCCACCCCTTTCGCTTGATCACTACAAAGTGTATTAGGAATATTAAATTAGTAAGTTGAGCATGTTTGTGTGATATAATTACTCGTTACTCACCCATGTTTAGGGTTATTTTCCTAACTCTTTGTGGCTGCTTTGGGGAGTTTATCCTTTTGATTGATAGATGTCCATGAGGAACGCGCCAAACCAAAGGTTAGTTCCTCGTCCCTTCCCATAAGTTAAAACATGGTTCAAAGTTAAAGTTAATGAGGGAATCACCATCGTTTCTTTAAAGAAGCTATACACCATATAAAGGTGAGGTTTATCCGAGTGCACCCCTTAGGTGTTTGAGGTTTATAATGTCTTTATTTGTGCATCACCTTTGTGTTCAAGGTTTGGTGTTCTCAAGTGTGCACTACCTTAACGTTTGAGGTTTATGGATCATTGGCTTTTCCTCTTATTGCAATAGTTCATACATGTTCGAGGTGTAAGCTTTGTAATGTAATTCACACAAGAAACGAGCAATAGTTATGGTGAAACTATTGTTTACTAAAACTTGTTATGCAAAATTTTATATTGGAAAGATTTACACAAAGTTACAATCAAAATAGTAAAGGAAATTAGTTGTGATAATGTTCCAACTTGGTCACACTCCATGTCCTAGGATGAATTCACCGTGGAGGGTCTCTATTATATATGCTCTTTTGTCAATGTTGGTTCATACCCGGTATGTGCCTTACTAGTTTCATGCCAACTTTCCCTCCTCGGTGTTCTTTCCCCCAAGGTCACCAAAGTAAAACTCCCAGAGCTTAGTTTTTTGTTATATCTAGTTGTTGGGGCCTGTTAGACATAAGCATCAACGAGGGCGTTGAACCATCTATTTTCATTTAGGAAATATAACTCTTCTTGTACTACTTATGCGCTTTATTTGCTGTGAAGGGGGAATGTTATTCTAAAATTGAGTTCACCACTTACTACGAGAATGACAACCTCAACGCCGTATGTAAACTTGAAAGGAGACTCACCAATCATTGAGCATGTTGCTATCATCTAATTCCAATAGTCTTTTACGTAATTACCATTAGATACATATATTACTGTCCTCATTCCTCTTAGCAAGACTCTGTTGGCGGCTTATGCTTCGCCATTAGTTTTAGAGGGCTCCACTGATGTAAAATGGTGCCCGATTATAATGTATCAGAAGAGTTTCTTTATGTTTTTGTCATTAAATTGGGTTTCATTGTACGTGATGATGAATTACATAATTTTATATTTGGACTAGATATTTCACTGGAAGAATTTCTAAATCTTGGTGGTTTTGATCTTTACTAAGGCCTCGATTCTGATCTATTTGTTGAAGTAATACACACCATCTGAAGAATTAACTCCCATAAAGTAGTGTAAATAGGCTGAGTATATCCATATTCCATTAGGAGAACGACCTTGTCATAGATGAAAATTCAAATTCAGGGGAAATGTGAATGTCTTTGTGCTTTTGGCCTCTTTTATGTTTCATCACATATTTCTTATTGTCATGGAGCATTGAAAGTCAATATTATCCTATTTCAAGACTTTATTTAGCCAATACCCTCCTTATGAACCCGTGTGAACTTTAGTGAGAATGTGTTTTACATCATAATGCTCTATATTTCAGAATGGGGGGTGGGGTGAAAAAACCTCTCATTTACAACTCCCTATACTATTGAGTATGAACATGCTTTTCTTTTTTATAAATCTGGCTTCAGTAGAATGTGTTTGTAGAGCTGCGTTCTTAATGTATGTCAAGATCAAAGTGATCCACGACGGGTCTATCGTTCATGCGGTCATAATAACCACAACAACCATTATGGAAATACTAAGTCTCCTAGGTGGTTATTTATTGAGAGAGAGTAGTTAATGTTTGTCATTGTTGCGGTTGCCAACTTTGATATGACATATTCCCCAGTGCTATGCTCTTTTGGCACATGTGAAATCTCATATGCCTTAAATGAACTTAACTTGAATCTCACTACAACTACATACTTCTACAATAATGGATATTTGGCATACATATCCCCTTTAACTTGGGAAAGTATAAACTGAGAATCTATGTGTAGCCTGACTTCTTCTACCCCATCTCTGATGCCAATGCGAGCCTTGACGGTGAAGGCTTCATACTCAGTATGGTTGTTGGTGGTGGAGAAATCAAAGCGTAGGGATACCTCTATTATTTCTTATACACACATTAGTTTTCAAGTTGTAGAATTTAGTGTTCCTATCACCATCTATAATCCACTTACTTATTGACTTTAGAAAGCAAATATGTTATTTATGGTAAAGAGTCTAAGCCAATTAGTCTCGAAGAACACACTTAAGTGCTTCGAGGTATCTACTGCACCCATAATATGAGTTATATTTGAATTCCACTCAACGTTTCCTTCTTAAATCAAAAGGTGTTTCACAAAATGTCTTTGTTCACACCCTTAATAATAATATTCATACATTTTAATAGAGAAACCAAATTTCCCCCAATATATCAAATTTTTAGCACCAAGGACCAAAATTATCATGTAAGCCAATGTGCTTAAAATCTAAAAGGTCGATTCAGAGGATTAGTAGGATTCTCTTGGAACATAACAATAACAGAATGAAGGTTGGATTTGATACCATGTAGTGCTCTAGCCAACCTTTCTAGAAAATCGAGTCTCTGATCAATATTGTAGACGACTTGATCGAGCTTTTGAAGCACACAATCTCTTCCCTCCCACCAGGGTCATGTCCTTATGAACATGGAATCCATATTGTTCACATCTATCATGTGACAAAAAAATTAATCATAATAGATCAAATTTAGTCACGAAAAGCGTATCCATACGTTCATTATCTCCACCTTGTTATTCGTTTAGTAGTGTTTTTTTATCACCCAAGCCTTATTTAAGACGATTCTTTCTTTACATACAACGTACTCAAACTTAACCATTTATAATCGGTTATCATTGCCGATAATCTCCAATTCTCATTTCAAATTCTAAAGTCTGGAGAGTCGCCCTTTTATAGTATGATATCAAATATTTTTCTCAACAATTTAACTTCGACCCAAAGAATGCACACGTCTTTAAAAACAACTACACACAATCTCCAAATAAACCTATTTTTTTCCGAGCTTAGAACCATTTTCTTCTCCAACCGAGAAAAGGAATTCGACTTTCATAACTCACGACGCAATTTTCTTCTTCGGCCATGTAAATTATTCATAACGACTATTTACAGAAAATTTTACTTTGTACCCCTACAATTATACCTATACCCCTACATGAAAAAAATTTGGACCGAAATACCCTTGTATAAATAATACATATTTTAAAAATTTTCACTTTTTCCTCACATTTCAGAAAAAATTTTGAAAGAACGAAAAATATATAAACCGGAACACTTTTCCAAAGTCTTCCGGTTTAGAAAAAAACACACCGGAACACTTAGAAAAAGAGTTCCGGTAGTTTTCAAGTTGTTTGAAGTTGCATACCGGAACACTTATTTAAAGTGTTCCGGTGGTTTATTTTTTTAAAATAATTCTAGACTTTTTCGCAACGGTTTAAAACCGTTTCCTAAAATGAATGGAAAATAAGTAAAACCGTTGCCTAAAGTATAGTTTTTAAAAAGTGTAACGTCAGGATTTAAAAATCACTTTAGGCAACATTTTTCTCTCTGTTGGTAAATAGCTTTATGCAACACTTTATAAGCGTTGCCTAAAGACCAGAATTTTTTTAAAAAAAATTTAACCACCGGAACACTTTAAATAAGTGTTCCGGAATGTAGCTACAACCATCATTTTAAACAACTACCGGAACTCTTTTTCCAAGTGTTCCGGTATGTTTTTTTTAAACCGGAAGACTTTGAAAAAGTGTTCCGGTTTATATATTTTTGGATGTTTTGAAATTTTTTTTTAATGTGAGAAAAAAGGGAAATTTTTTAAAATATGTATTATTTATAGGAGGATATTTTGGTCCAAATTTTTTCGTGTAGGGGTATTGGTATAATTGTAGGGGTATAAAGTAAAATTTTCCTATTTACACCCTAAGAAGTTTTATATGATCAACAGAGGCCCAATAGAATATAGTTCGATTATCAAACCGGCCCATTTACATACACAAATCCTCGCGCGCATGCAATCTCAAAATCTCAAAATCTCAAAATGCAAAAAAAGGAAAACATAAAGGCGCTGTTATTGGCGCTTAAAACCAAAAATCCCAAATAGAATTTTCCCTCCTTTCATTTCATTTCGCATCATATATATTCTTCAATATTTTTCCATTTCCTTCAATTCGCACAACATTTTGAAAGAAACGAGTAATCGAAAAATTAGGGTTTTATCACTCACAAAAAATCTCACGAAAATGACGAAGGGTACGAAAAGGGTTGACGCTGTTGATTCCGCTACAGTTCTCGTTCGTGCCAAAGATGGCAGTGCCTTCGCCAAATGGTTTGTTTGTTTTTCCCTTTCTCTTCCACTAGGTTTCATTTCTCTGAAGAAATTTCAACTAATTTATATTAATTTTTTTTTTGTTGTTGAAAATTTCAGTGATGAGTGTAAGAAGAATGTTCCTGTTGCACTCATTAGCATGCATGATTGTAGCCTTGAAGCCAAAATCAAAATGAATCTTGGTAATTATCGTTATTCAGAACTCTATTAGTGGTTTGGTTTGAAATTAGGTTTAATTTGAAGTCAAAATCAGTGGTTAATTTTTGATAAGATGTTTTGATTTTGTTTGTTTGTTTGTTTAGATTCTCATGTAGTTGAGCAAGCTGCTGCTGATGCCAAGAAACCTGAGAGGTGGATTTTTAACCTAACTTGGTTGTGTGAAGATTTGAATTTTGTTGAATTGGGTTCTAATTAGGGTTTGTTTTGGTTTTGTTTTCGGAAAATTTGTAGGAAGAAGCCTAGTGCTAAAGAACCAGCTGCAAAAAGGGCTAAGGGTGGGAAAGATAAGAAAGAGAAGAAGGTTAAGGATCCCAACATGCCCAAACGTCCTGCTACTGCTTTCTTTGTCTTTATGTAAGGGTTTGTTATGTTTATTCTATTTTATGGTGTTTTGGTTCCTATTTGTTTAGGGTTTTTATTGATGCTTTTTATTTGATGCAGGGATGATTTTAGAAAAACTTTTAAGGAAGCTAATCCTGATTCAAAGGATGTTAAGAGGGTAATGAAATTATTAGAATTGTGTGTCTGTAGTGTCTGGTTAAGGATTGATTATTGATTGAAGTGGTTTTTCATGGACACAATAGGTTGCTAAGGAAGGGGGTGAGAAGTGGAAGTCTTTGACTGATGAAGTAAGTTAATGTAAAATGTTAAGTTTTGGGTAAAGTGTTGCTGTGCTTTGATTATTCCTTGTTGTGATGTTGATTAAATGCTGTGATGCTTGTTGATGATTTAGGAGAAGAAGCCTTATTTGGATAGAGTTGCTGAGCTCAAGGCAGAATATGAGAAGGCTATGGAAGCCTATAATGCTGGTGAAAAAGAAGTATGTTACCTCTGAGTTTTTCAGTTTGTTTTATAATATGATCTTGTTTGGTTAGTATCTTTTCTTAAGCTGTTGATGTTTTTTCAGGATCAAGAAGGATCTGATAAGTCTGATAAGGAAGCCCCTGCTGCACAAGAGGTTGAAGAGTTAACTGATGAAGAGTAGTAGTAGATTTATGCTAATCATACCTGAATACAATGTTGAAAAAGCCATTTGCTCTAGTCTAGAATTGTATATTTTGGAATGTTTTTGGATTTAAATTTAGATTTTGATTGAATTAGAAGTTCCAGTGCAACATCTTATGTACTGTTATCTTGGAATATTACCAATGCTATGCTAGTTACTTTGTTTCTATGATTGCTGTGTTGCCTTTTATTTTTCAGGTAATTATGTTATTTTTCTATATGTTTTCAAATGATTATCTAAAGAAACACTTAGGTAAACCAAGGCCCACACAAGTTCTAGTGGTTGGTTTGCTGCATTATTTGACTGCCAACAAAATATAAAAACATGAATAAAAACACAAGTTGGACTATCTTTTACTTCAAATCTAAAGTATGATGTAAAAATGAATACATGGTTTATTCAAAACAATATTGAATTGGAAATTGAACTAAACAATAAGCATTGTGCTGCTCAACCTGGAATTGAAAGATTTAAATAAAGTTGGAGCCTATTCTATCTTGTGTAATAATGGTCATAAGGCATGAAAATGTCTATGATAATTTAGTCAGCATCTTGCTGACCTATTGTCCCTTATATCTTTCCCTTGCATGGCTGCAAAGGTTTGCCACATAAGCACAAATTATGGGCATAAGCAGCTTGTGGAAAGATGTTGAAAGGTCTAGTTTGTGGAATTTCTCCACACAACCTGTTTGCTCTGAAACTTGCATGCCTGAGATTAGTGATCTGTGATAAGCTACCTGGGATTTGTCCTGTTATTCCATTAATAGATACATCAAGCCATTGTAGGTTCTGCAACTGACCTATACTTGAAGGGATGTTTCCCATTATGTGATTTCTTGAAATGTCCAATCTCACAAGTTCTATCAAATTTGAAATAGAAACTGGGATTGAACCTGAGAGATTGTTGCTTCCCAAATTTAGCACCTTCAAACTTGACCCTTCTATGAATTCTGGAATGTGACCGGAGATGAAATTGTTTGAGACATCAATTACCTCCAAAGAGCTGCTTGTCATGTTATTTATGAATGTTGACAGCGAACCGATCAAAAGATTTGAATGCAAATCTATTGAAGACAACCCAGATGGCAATTTTATCTTAGAAATGTCAAACCTCAACTGGTTACTTGAGAGTTTGACATCTTGCAAACTGGACATATTTGTGAAGAAGTCTGAGATACCATCAACCAGAAAGTTATCTGACAGGTCTATAGAGCTCAAAGAGTCGGGTCTGACAAAACGCGGAAGATCGCCCTTCAATTTACACCCGGCTAAGTGTACATCTCTAAGTTGCTTGCTTCTGATCCAATCGGGAACACTTCCAAGGCTGAGATTATTATAAGACAGGTCTATGGACAAAAGGGAAGGAATACCCTTGATAGGAATTGCCGGTAAGGGATCCGAGAGTCCATTTCTCGACACATTAAGGTACCAAAGTTTCTGCAATTTCGATATGGATAGTGGAAAATGTCCTGTTAGCAGATTGCCACTAAGTTGAAGACTTGTCAGTGATTTCAGGTTTCCTATTTGATCTGGAATGTTTCCTGTGAGCTTGTTATAGCTCATAGACAAGTCTACCAGATTCACAAGGCTGAACAACGAAACCGGAATTTTCCCTGTTAGTAGGTTATAAGACAGGTCTAGATTAGTCAAGTTTCGAAACTCCCCAACAAAATCAGGGATAGGCCCTGATAACAAATTGTAACTGAGGTCAAGGTAATTCAAATTTCTAAGGCTTTTGAAACCGAGCGGAATAGAACCGGACAGAAAATTTCTCGCTACATTAACTTGAACAAGGTTTTTCAGATTCCCTATTGTTGGAGGGATCTGTCCTTTCAAATGGTTACCACTCAATGAAAGGGTTTCAAGCAAAGACAAAGAACCTAAGCTTGGAGGAATGCACCCTCCAAGCGAATTATCTTCAAGAACAAGATGTTTAAGGTTAGTCAAATTCGAGAAGCTAGAAGGAATTGGTCCTGTAATATGCTTCATTCCACTTATCATCATTACCTCTAAAAATTTCAAATTACCAAGTGCTGGAGAAAGAGTCCCCTTCATAAAACTCCCACTATCTCTAGCATCAGGACTTTGTATCTGCAACATGTTAACTCTACCAGTGGATGCATCACATTGAACTCCTTCCCACCCTCCGTCGCAGCAGTCGCGGCTTATCCACGACGATAAAGTATCTGTTGTGTCCTTCAGAATTCCTGCTTTAAAGGTGAGAAGAGAAGCTCTATCTTGTTCTGAACAAATTGGAGGTTTTGGTGAAGAAGCACTTTCTGAGAAGAAGAAGTTGCTGAGTAATGAAAATATCAGAACAAGGTTTAAAACCCATGTGAAAAACTGCATTTTGAGAAGTGGGTCTTGATCAAAATAAGTTTTTTTTTTCTCCTTCTCTGAAGCTGGGATCTGACAAGAGAAAGTTTGAGTTAGTAAAAGAACATAAAAAAAAGTAAATAATTAATTTAGTATAAGAAAAAGTGTAGAAAAAGTACCAATCCGACATTGATTTATTCTAAGGTAAGATATGATGATGATGAAGTTGTGTGTTGTCTGAAAATTATGATTCTGTTGGAAATTTTCTGCATGCAAGATAGTGATATGTGCAGTCTCTTATTTATAGTTAGAAAGGAAAGAAAGAAAAAAAAAACAAAGGATGTAAGAAAATGGATTAGTTTAAAGAAGTTCACATGGTGAAATTGAGACCGTTTGATGAATCACGAGGATCTTTGGTAATTCGAACGTTGGAGCGCACTAGATTCAAAAAATGTCAAGTGTTTTATAAAATTTAGGTTCTGTCTGTTATTTATACTGTCCACATGTTCCTTGTTTAGGAGTAAGAAAATGAATAGTAGTACTGTTTGGCTTGTAGAATCTTTACATCAAGTGTTTTCCATTCACTCTTTTATTATGCAATATTATATAAGGGCAACATTTTAATTATTAAAAAGAACAAAATGTTAAAATTATCAATTTTTTGACATTTGATATGTTAGTTCAATGGTATCACTATTATAATATACAGATAATGAGATGAAGAGTTAATGAAGTAACTCAAATTGTATTTATTAGTTAAGTTAAATGAGTATAAACAGTTGATTTAAAGTTCAATTTCAAACTATAATATTTATTTATATTTATATATTATTTTAAATAAATTAATGATACTTTTACATCATAATCGTTTTATAATCATAATTGGTCATAAAGTGACCGATAATATCATTTTAATTAATAAAACATATTAATATTTTTACTACCTAGTTAACTTCACATTACTATATACTATAATCTATAATATTTGAATTTATATTTTTCTTAGTTTATTTAATAATTTTTTTTGAAGAAATTAGTAGGATCAATTTTTGTAAGATAAAAGTAAAAAATAAAAGTAATTTAGAAATATCTTCAAAGGCAAGAAGAGAAAAATAAGTAAAAGGTAAAAACCAAGTCAAGTGGGATGCCCATGCTAAACCCATGTTTGGTAGGTTTCCACTTTAACTTTTGTAAATACTACATTTAAGAATGGGAAATAAGTTACTTGACAATTATAAAAGGGTTAAATAAGTTTTCATTTCATTTTCTATTTTCAAAGAAAATTACAAGAAAAATTAAAAGAATAATAAATATTTCCTTTTATTTGACAATTATAAATTTGTCCTTTTATATAAATATTTAAAAGAATAAATAAAGTGATACTTTTTAAACTATTAATAAATTGGAAAATATTTATTTGTAATAAGAAAAGGAAAAATATATACTTTTAAAACAAACTCAAGAATTATTTATATTATTGTCTAGTCATTTTCAACAGTAAATAAAATAGCATAAAAACAATAATCACTGTTTGTTTTTCTTAAAGCATGATGAATATCAACTTTGCCTCCTTAGTAAGTATGCTTAACTTGCTAATTACTTCCTTTACATCAGTACAAATTTTGTTTGCTTATATCATTTAAGAATAATTAAAAATGGGTCCCCTTTATTCTTACTTGTCCATTTAATCTGGAATTTGTCATGTCTTGATTACTCTTATTTTATTTTGGGAAAAAGTTCTATGCTTAATCTTGGTTAACATTTTTCTCCAAAATCTCTAAAATATTTAAAGAATTACATGTTTTATAATTGCAAATAAAAACCATACATATTTCGCATATAAGAAGGCAAAATATCAGGGTCGATCCAATTAATTCAGAGGTCAATTCTAATTTAAAAAATAGGTCTAAAACAATTAGAATTTATACCAAATTAAAGAAACCGATATACAATCATAAATTTTGAAAACAAATTATGATTTTATACCTATTTTTAAAAAAGAGGTGTAAAATAAATTTTGAAAACAAACTATAACTTTACACCTATTTATTTCAAAAGGTGTAATATGTATTGCTTTAGTAATTAAAAAATATAAGTGCCCCCAGAATTTGGGCCTAATGCTATAACACATGTTACACTTGCTAAAGTCCGACCCTGCAAAACATTAAACTATTCCTATATTAAACTTGTTTCTCTTTAGTATTTATCGAGAAAAAGATTAAGATTAACATGAATATCATCCAACATTACAAGAGAGAAATCAACATCACAATCTCTAAGATTTATGACATCACTATAAGAATTTACTTCATAAATTTCCTTCATGATGACTATGCATTTACTTTATGATTATATACATAGCTTCTTAACTCATTAATAAAATACTCAACTCAAAATTTTCATTGCTATCTTTTTCACACATTCTTATCCCTCTGAATATATTCTTTAAAATTCCATTTCACCCCATCAGACTGGTAAATAGAGAAAGATCGACCCAGGGTATTCTAGTGCTTGCAAGTGAATTCAATCATGATGGGTTATGGCAACTTTCTAGCACACCTACCGATTCTCGATGGAAATAATTGGGACAAATGGGTGACTCAAATGAAGGTGATTTTTCATGCACAAGATGTTTGTGATATGGTGGAAAATGGTTTGGAAACTTTTCTTGAGGATGTAAGTGTAGCAAAAAGGAAAGTATACAAAGAAGAGAAGAAAAGAGATTGCAATGATCTCTTCCTCATTCATCAAAGTGTGGATTCAAAGATGTTTGGAAAATATCTGGTGAAACTAGTTCCAAAGATGCATGGGATAAGTTGGAAAGATATTTTTGGTGGTAATGACAAAGTCAAGAAGGTGAGGTTGCAGTCATTAAGAAGGAAACTCGAGTTATTGGAGATAAATAATGATGATAAAATAGATGACTACATCTCAAGATTACTAACCCTTACAAGAGGAGTGCTAGCAACACTCTCTTTTCAACGATCTCTCCAACACTCACTTTCTTATTGGTTAGAACATGTGTGGGTCCCTCACTTTGGAAATGGATCCCACATAAAGTGGTAGGACCCGCCCATGTTTGAACCAATAAGAAGGTGAGTGTTGGAGAGAGTGTTGAAAAGAGAGTGTTGCTAGCATTTCTCACCCTTACAAATCAAATGAAGCAGTATGGTGAATCTCTTAGTGAATTGAAAATCATTGATAAAATCTTGAGAAACTTTCCTCCTTTGTTTGATCTTATAATGGTGACTATCGAAGAGACAAAGAACTTGGATAACATGAAGATTGGAGATTTACAAAACACTCTTGAAGCTCATGAAATGAAGGTAGCTGAAAGATAAACTGAAAAACAAGATGAACAAGCATTCCTAGCCAAATTCAAGAAACTAGAGGCAAGCAAGGAAAAATGTAAGAAAAACAGGGGAAATAATTAATACAAAGAAAGATAAAAGGTTGATGATAAGCTTGAAACAACATAAATGGTGGAGGGCCCGTCAAGAAATAAATCAAGAAGAGGATATTTGACAAAAAAAATATACAATGCTACAATTGTGAGAAGATGAGACATTATGCTGAAGAGTGTAAGCTAGATAAAGAAAAGAAGTCTGAGAATGGTGAATAAGAGGCCAAGGTAGCTTAAGAAAATTATAGCTCATACTCAAAGCCAATTATACTTATGGCTGCAATTGATGTTGAGGTCTAAAAATACCAAATTTGGTATCTTGATATTGGTTGCAACTGTCACGTAATAGGAAATAAAGAGTGGATGGTTTATTTTGATCAAGAAAGAAGACCAATATTAAATTAGTTGATAACAAATCTATCCTAGCAGAAGGTATGAGACATATGGCTATAAAAAGGAAATATGTGAAATCATCAATGATCAAGGATATGTTATTTGTCTCAAATATGCAATGTAATCTATTAAGTGTGTGACATCTAGTGCATAAGGGATATTCAATGTTCATGGAGAATTATTATGTAAAGTTGTTTAATTCAAAGAAGAGGCTTATAACGATGTTTTAGTTGTGAAGAAACGCGACTTTCAACGTATGCATTCAAAATTTAGATGTAAAGTGTTTTTTTTTGCAACATCACATGAAAAAAAAGCTGAGTTATGGAATAAGAGGTATGGTCATTTTAACTACAAAAACCTAATTCAACTTAATTCCAAAGGGATGGCGCTAGGAGTCCCTGAGGTACATACCCCTAGAAGCTCATGTACGATATGCTTTGTAGGTAAGCAACTTAAACTAGCTTTCAAGTCTTGTTTTCCTATGAGGGTCAAGGAAGTGCTAGGTGTAATTCACTTAGAAATTTATAGATCATTAGAAGAACTCAATCATGTTGGAAGCAAATACTTCATCGCATTTGTGGATGGATTTTCTAGGATGTTATGGTTATTTCTGATTAAGGCCAAAAGTGAAGCATTGGATGTTATCAAAAAATTCAAAGTGATGGTGGAAAGACAAAGTGGCAAGTTGGTGAAGATATTGAGAGCTGATGGAAAGACAATTGTGTTTCCAACACATTTAACTATCCCCACAAGGGAGTGAGCTTCGAAGTTCTTGATTATACCAATAAAAACAGCAGAGAAAACAATAAAAGAGCTAAACAAGTTCTGGCAACCAACAACCAGCGGAACAATATCCGCAACAATCCTAATACCATTAACACAATCCACTACAGCAAGGGCATCCGAATGGAACACCACCTTCGTAAGGCCCAAGTCTCCCGCAAGTTATAACTGCTCATTTAGACTATATATTATATAGCTTATCAACTTATTAATAAATTAATCAACTTAAAAATTGCTCTTTGCTATCTTTTTTACATATTTTTCTCTCTCTCACTCTCTTTTTAAAAATTCTATTTTCTCGAACATATTCAACATTCAAAGATTGAAATGGTAAGAGAATGCTAACTCCAATATTGCTAATCTAAAACTTAGAACAAGAATGTGTTAAAAGGCATCACAACAAAATTATGGCCCTTAATGATTCCGATGATCAATGAATTTATGATGAAAAGACTTTGAAGTAGCATGTGATAGATTTCTATCACCTACTTTACTCAATTAATTATTATATTTTTTTTACTATTTTGTAATCTTGCACTATTCAGAATTAACCGCATGACCGATCCTGTGTAAGTGCAGGAAGTGCTACAATAATGAGTTTCAAATTTTGGGAGGCTCTAATTTTTGAAAGGTCCAATTTTTTTCATAGATATTTTTTAAAATAAATAAATGTTATAATAAAAACCCAATATATAAAAAAATATTGCTATAAAAACTTAATACATATAAAAATTTAGATAGATTAAAACTAAAAAGATAATTATAGTTAAATATATTATTGATTAATACATAATTGTATTTTTTATGTGTCTTTGTTAACTATTACTCCTTCCGTTTTTTATTATAAGTCGTTTTAGACTTTTCACGCAGATTAAGAAAAATAATAATTGTTGTATGAAAATGATAAATTATGAAGGTTTTTACACAATTATCTTTCATTAAAGACATGTGAAAGATAAATTTATATAATTGAAAGGAGAGAGAATAATAAATATTTAAGGATATAATAGGAAAAATAGCATTAATTATTCATTGGAATTGTAAAACGACTTATATTTAAATACAATTTTTTTTCAAAACGACTTATAATAAAAAACGGAGGAAATATAATTGTATTTATTCTTAAAATTGGACTTATTTTTAAAATTAGAATGGGTGTCACATTTTGAGTCGGCCCTAATTAATAGACTGTCATGACAATTAAATATGATTGTTTAGTATGAGAAATTATAAGTTTTTAGTTAAATGATTTTTTTTTTCATTCTCTTTAAAAATCAATGGGTTCTTTAAAAATCAATGGCTTACAATGATAAATTCTATTGATAATTTTGTCCCTACTTATTTTGCTAATCCTAACAAAATCAACCAAGTTGTATTTTTTGTTTATCAAAATAAAAGAAAAAGCGTTTATCATTGGGATTTGATCTTTTCATAAAGAATTCAACCTTATGGTCCTTTATATAAACAATTGTGTACTACCTCAAACAACTCATATTGTCGGCTAAAAGAAGTATAACTCACATTGTCAAAATTGATCAATTTATAGAAAAGAAATCAACAATAACTTTATAGTTGTCATATAGTTTTGAAAACTCAATAAACAAACACCCATTAAAACAAAAAGCTCTAAGCCTCTCTTTCCGTTGGTATAGTAAAACTTTTGAGTAAATTTTGCTAATTTTCCGACAAATTTGAATATTTTGATAGTGATTGAATTATAGTTCTTGATTCTATATTATCTTTTAAAGAATATTTAAGATGAATCGTTCAAGTAAGTGTCCAAAATTTATATCTAAAATTGTGACAAAGATATCAATTCGTTAGATAGTTCAGTAGTGATTGACGCTGAATTTAGTAGAGAGAATTACAATTTGATCCCCACAATTGTGATTGAGAAGAAACTATAACCCCTCGATATCGAAACTGACCTTGTAAAATCTCTTGCAACTGTGATCAAGAAGAGACTGTAACCACTTGATAAACTAACTCAGTAAAATTGAGAAATTTATTTTAGATGAAAATTCTACTATTAAAGTCAATCTCTAAACTCTTGACCTACATTTAATTAAAAGTCAAATTGTGTAGTAAAATAAGGACCCAATATGAGATAAAGAAGAAAAAGTTTATTAGTGTGAGGGATTTGGGTCCCAAGTGAGAAGAAGTTGTAGTGGTGCGGGGCAAGTATTTGAAATTGAAAAGAAAAGTCTTGAACTTATTTCGGTTAATGAATGCTTAAAGATAAAAAAAAGAGTTAATGAATGCTCAATCACAGGATTAATTTGTTTTATTACCAGTCTAATCATATATCATAATCTTAAACAATCATTTTCAAGCATTGTAAGAGTTGGCTCGTTGGTCAATGGGAGAGTGGCGTTTGGTGAATGGATAGTGAATTCATGGCCATATATACAGTGGTGGGTCAAGCCTAGGTTGGAATAGAAGACGGTCCAATACGTGCATTTGGAAAAATCCATCATATTTTGAATAAAATACCGTTTGGAGATGTATCCTTGTATGTTATTTGGATGTATCCGAAAATACGTATCCGAATTATTCTATGTATACAATTGTTTTGTCATTATTCACTAAATTTAATATTTTTTTAGGCACGTGTTTTAGGTTATTTAAGTTCAACATAACTTAAGTCATTTTAACTTATGAATTAGAAGGAAAACACATATATTAATAGATTCAAACATAATAATCAATTATGAAAAAATTTAGCATTTAATTATGAAAAAAGTCATACAATAAATTGTTCTAAAAATATAAAGTGATACAATCAAACAAAAATCTACTAGGTATGTCTAACACACATTGCTTTCTCCACCGCCTATACTGCGAGATATTTTGTGCCTCGACAATCATGCCTTCTACAAGGGCCGATTGGGGAGTTCCATCCTCAAAAAAAGTCCTGCCTCTATACCTGATCTCCCCATCTCCAAAATGTATTGCCAGACCGCCGATATGTCCTTAGTGTGGTCATCCATAGTCTTAAGTACCTCTTGATTAACTGGTCTAGGTGGTCTTTCAAGAGCGTCTGGTGTCATGATAAGGTGTGACACCCTATAGAACCATGTCATGTATCCGTCAACATAAGCCCATCGAAAAGGAGCTGACACACTATGATACTCTTCTAGTACCAAGTGAATCTCGAAATACTCTAGTATCACATTAAGATCTCAATGACAAACATGGGAAAAGCAGATTCTGAGGGTTGTCTCAGAATAATATACAAATAGCCAAACTGTCGCATCACTCGCTCGAGCATATAAGGATACATAAGAGATGATCCAAATGCCAGTCATCCGGAGTATAAGGAAATGACATCCAGTAAATACGTCTCGCGGTGACCCTTGAATGGGCGTAGCATATGTCATATGGTTTATAGAAAGGTGGAAAGATGACGTCTCGGAATGCCACCTCTTTACAAAAGCCGTTTACATACCATGGTTTATGGTCATGTACACATCATAACAAAAACCGATAAGACTAGAATATCGATAACATCAACGGATCAAGCAGGAGTGGGCAGTTCCAACTAAAATATCTTCCTACCGTGGTTTACCGATTTTAAAGACGCTCATGTAAAAAAACATCACCATCAACATCGATTTAACTAGTTAAAAATTTATGTATTGCAAAAGAAAATAAATATACATCTCCTTCCCAGACATGTCTAGCAACATGATCTGCATAGAGATGAAGTAAAGAGGTGACAAAATAGGGCTCATGGATAACTTTCTAAAGGGGCATCGATAACAGGTTTCTCTTGAGCTTACGAGGCTTCAGGTTCTAGTGAATCATCTGAGGACTCATGGCCCCGGGAAGTAGATGCTTGAGAAAGGTGGCTACGAGAATATGAACTAGATGGTTGAGAACCTCGACATTGTGAACCATCAAACGAGTTATCATTGACTAGTGGCCTCGTTGGTTGCGACCCTCTCACATTGTATAGACGTGGTTTGGGACACACAATCAAGTCTAATTTTTCCAGGGTTATTTTCAGTCATTACACTTGCATTATAAACAGACATATGGAAAAAAAACATGTCAGTACAAATTCACAAAAATCCACAAAATCAACCAAATTTTAGCCCGAGACAAATTCGGAGATACATCTCCGAAAATAGCACTGAGAAAATCCGGAGATGCATCTCTGGACAAAGTTTTGATTCTCAGCCATGGCGAAAATGTCATTGTTGTCCTAACCCTCCAAACAAATATCAATGCATTTCTTTATATGCTACCTATTTCATTTCCAATACTATCTAATCTACCTTAACCAACTAATGTGGCTTAAACAACTAAATATAAATCAAAACATAAAAAGAGAAAGAATTTTGAATAACTTACCAAATCAAATGGATGAGAAAGAAAAGCTTGTATGTATGAGATGCTCGAAAGAAGTAGAAAGAACTCTAACAGTAGAAGCTTTAATGAATGAATGAGAACTTGAATGGATGTGAGTGCTCAATTTTTTTTGAGAACTTTTTAGAAAATGGAAAAGGATGAAGGGGGAAGGGTCTGACGCGAGGATATGAATCAAAAGCGTCTAAAGATGCATCTGTGGACCACCCACTACTTTTTTAATAAATAATGTTTACGGAGATGCATCTTCATACTTATCTTTTATGCATATAGAGATGCATCTTCAGATTTTTTTTTTTTGCATAATAGGTGCCTCATCAATTTGCTTTGAGGAACGACTTAAAAAAGTTGCGTATGGAGACACATCTCCAGACGCTACCGATAGTTGGGACTTTTCACGGTGGTGAGAGAACACATATAAGGGTGGAAAATAAATTTCTAAAGGGAGTTACTTTTCCCACTCTTAAGGGTGTTCCCCCACCACCGTGAAAAGTCAGAACTGCCTTTAGCATCCAAATATATATCTCCTGACGGACCTTTTTTATACACTCCTCAACGCAAATTGATGAGACACCCTATTTTGTTAAAATTTAATTCGAAGATGTTTTTCCTAAATATTCTAGAGACGCATGTAACACCCTTCTAAAACCCCACAGAATATCAAATAAAAATTCAGAGTAAAACATAAAAAGGGTATTACAACTTCAAAATATTTAAAACATTAAGCCATGTCATGCCTTATGAGGGACTTCAAAACATATTATTCAGTAATCATGTTAACACATCGGAAAATACTTCAAAACTGAATAACATAAAACGTCGGTATTCAACATCAAGAATTTACTGATTTAAAACCAACAAAACATCATTCTAACATAAGAATTAATCCGTCAGACAATACTAAAATAAACGTCCCCCAGTGTTACAAGACCAAAGCATGACACTGACACAACCGACTAAACGAAGCAACTCTATGAGTTATCCTCACCAAGCACAAACCGCTACTCCTTAATCTGAAAAATGTCAACAGTAAGGGTGAGACATATCACAATTAAACTATATTATAAGTTCATAATGACAATATATCATAAGCAGATTATTCACCCAACTGCAACATATTTAGATTTTTAGATTATCCATCAATAGTTACGAAAAATACAACCGATTACATCACCACGACATAACACTGGAAATCTTCTAATCATGTTATAACAACACAAATATAAATGCAATGACTTTATGCATACAATTATTATTCACCCGATCATCACATGTATTTCAGATACACAACAGTTAATCAAACACACATTCATATCAAACACATACGAATTATAACATTGGACAACTTCCATTCATGTTATAATTATGCACACAACCTAATGCAATGCAACTAATGCATGTGGTACCAATCATGGGACGAACCCATCTCACCGATCCACCACCATAAAGATTCGGTTACTTCTCTCACTAATTCCACACAATGTTAATTAGCTACCGCTGTCCCACCACCATAAGGGATACAACCCACAACATGATTATGAAATGCATGCATCAACCATAACACGCACATCATCAACATCCACCAACGATTCATAATCATTCATCCATAACACACAAATCATACTCATATCACAACCATTTGATATTCACCACAACATAATACATTTAACACAGAAACAATTTATCACCACAGCAATCACACAACCTTTATCAATCACAAATGACATATTGCATACAAGACAATCAATGTCATCCTTAACAACCACAAAAAACAACATCTACATTTGATAAACTTAAGCCTCATGTATACATTCAATTACCAAAAACATATGCAAATAAGAATTATCTATGCGATTCTGATATTTACGCACATCACCATAATTCAACATATTGAATTATCCACCACTTGTACAATATGCATTTATCAAGTAATAATCACAACAACGCATAGAATTTATCATTCATAAATTCCATGTATCACAATTAGCACATAGTACACAACACCAATACATATTGTTCTTAAATAACATTACTCCATGACATACACATATACAATTACATGTCATTTTCACAATCACATAATAATTAAATCACCTAGTGCTAATCAATTTATTTTCATCAAAAAGAGCATTTTGTTAGCTTCGTAACGCTTCGAACGGCACCCAAAACGGACTTACGGATCAACAATTATGAATTTTTTAAAGTTTAAAACAAAACTGCCAACACAGTGATGTAACGGGTTACATCATTCATGTAACCGGTTACATCAGTTCCAGTAGTGAAAATACCCCATTTTTCTTCGATGTAATCGGTTACCTCAACCATGTAACCGGTTACATCACCCAAAATTCCCAAAGAGTTGCGTTTTTCATCATTTTTCACATAGGTAACCGGTTACCTCAATCATATAACCGGTTACATCACTGAAGAAGTGTCAAAATCTGTATTTTTCTTCTGCTACGGGATTCTACCTTCAAACCCCCAAAAAACCATCTTTTACACACTAGAAAATCATTATAAGTCCTAATTCTTCAAGTTCAATACCAGCATTATGTAATTATTCAAATACACACATCAATTCTATCCATTGTACATAAATCATACATCATTCATGTCATCACAAACACATCCAATTTGCCCTATAGGTTCCAAAACCCCAAAAATTCTCAAAATCTAACACACATCCAATTTAGATACAAAACCTACATAATCAATCCTATCATCATTAAACTGATAATATGGGCTAAATGGATTAGTCACCCCTTACCTTAGCCAAGAACCTTGAATTGTTCTCTTGCTCCTCTTCTCCCCTTTCATGTTCCTTCTCTTTTCCTCTTTTGCTTCTCTTTTTTCCTTATTTTCACAATTTCTCTATTTTATATAAAAAAATAGGATAATTAGTTAGTAAGGCCTCTCCATTGGCACCTCCCCTTTTACTAACTACGTCACGGCCCAATAACAATAATTCCCATAATTCTTCCAAAATCCAATTTCAATTACTAAATAATCAAATAATTAATTTAACTTAATTAAATTAATTTATGAAATTACGGGGTGTTACAACGCATCTTTGTAAACTTCTTTTGTTTCACTTTTTCATAATTATTTAATGAGTTTCTATACGAGACATAATAACAATTGATTACATATTTAAAAAAAAATATAAAACACTAAAATTAATTAACATTAACAAGAACACCAAACTATGTCTCGATTTCCCAACATTGTTAATCCTTCCTCATCCAAACCGTCTCATCCTTAGAACTTTGTTCATTCTTAAAATTCCCATAACCATAACCATGTCGATGAGCATGATCATGGCCATGGCCATGCCAATCACCACCATTGCGATTATTCTCAAAGATTGAGATTGACCAAAACCACCATCGTTCACTTTTTTGAACTTCCTATTCTGTTCTTCATTCCCAGAGTTCACAAATAAAATTCTAAATTCCATGATCTCAACCTATTATTAAAGGTTAGGAACATGAACAATTAAAAAGTTTAGGGGTGAATTTTTTTTAGAAGTGCATCTTCGGACATATTTATTTAAGCAAAATAGGGGTGTATCACTTTCAAGCCTTTGTTTGTGTGATTTTAGAAAATGTAAACTACATATATTCAAATAAACTACATATAAAAGTGGAAAATATAGTCCCGTTAACCAACTAGTTAGTAGATATGGAAGAATATCCCATTGCGAGAATATGAATTCAAATCTATGAAGACCAATGCTACTATTCACTAACGAGAATCTATTTAAAGGCAGAGCAAAAACTCATACAAAAAATATGTTTGTATGCAGAATATTTGAATCCAAAGCTTTAAAGAATTACACTCCGAAGCATCAAACTTTCGGCAACAGATCAACCTTTTCGATTAGCTTTAGAAGTAGACTGAATATAAAAACTAATTTAATTAAAATTTAATTAATTCTAAAAACATAAAACTTAAATAATAATAAATTTAATCAATCTTTCTCGCTTAATAATATGGATTTAATGGAAATACATCGACAGTATAAAAACAATTTTACACTGCCAGTATTTTTAAGAGTTGTGATGTATTGACGTGTAAAATATTTTACAATGACAATGCGCTACCTTTAAGCTCTAATAATATTAATTAAATCAAACACATTAATTAACCGAGTCAATAGAATTTTTTTCAACAATTAAATAGATTTTTTTTAAATGATCACTTTATAAATATAAATATAAATAAACGCGACTTGACAATTCATATTTATTTATTTAAATTAATAAATATTAGTTCACCTCCCACACATCTGTCTATAAAATTATTATCAAATTTTGTTTAAAAGAATCTATATTATATTAAAACAATGGGTTTATCTTCATTATCCCTATCCATAAGGGCACTAGTTTTTCGGTTTGATTGAGACACTTAAAATTTCATTATCCACTTTGATGTTATATAAATAAAATAAAATAGCAATTATGTTTTCTCTTCAGTACTGGACATTATTCTTTTAATGTTAAATTAACCTTTTAGTAAAAAAAAAATGTTAAATTAACCTAGACACCATTGGTTCATTGAACTCTATATTGTTTTTACTACTATTTACTGCTTTTTTTTAGGTGAAATTACAACTATTTTGTATTTTGGTCTTTAGAAAAATATTCTTTGCGTGACCAGTGGCATAAAATTGGGTCAAAATCCTGCCGACTTACTATTCCTGCTTTCAAATGGCAAAGTTTGAAATCAAAGTCATAATTTCCAATTTAATAATAATTTATATCCACTTGTGTGATGAGAGTGGCAAAAAGGCAGTGTGCTTTAATAAACAAGTTTTGGTGGATATGTGAACTGTGTCTCTGCTGTATTCTCTACTTATCCCTTTCTGCCTCATGTTGGACAGTGACCTTTTTATTAATAAACTATCATTGTTTGCGCAAAGTGTTGGAAATTATGCTAGAATTCAACAAACAGAAAGTAAATTAAGAAAAACATTAATTGAAATTAATAGAAATAAAATAAATTATTATAATAAATGATAATATATGGTATGTTTTTCCGAGTTTGACAAAGGTCTAACAAATTTTTTGTTGTGGGATTAATTTCAAGAACAAAATATAATAAGTTTTTTTTCTTGATAAGAAACTCACAAGAGTAGAAAAGAGGAAAGATTGAAAAACATAATGAAATTTATTATAAACTGTTATTCTTTACATTTTTTTTTTAAAGAAGATTACAAGTGTTACAGAATAACAAATAACTTCTTTTACCCTAATTAGAATTTGCAGTATGCAATGATGAGAGACTAATATGTTATTTATAAGAAAACTAACACACTAAACTAATGAACATTTTCACATAAACCCATCACACAAGCTAACTTAAACAATTGGGCTTAACAATCATACCCAAATCGGCATGTTAACAATCCTAGCATACTTCGACTTTGACTACAACATGTGAACAGACTTCGACGACATGCTAAGATCGTGTCAAATTGTCGAACCAAGAAGCTAACTTTCGACCATACTAGAGTTCGATCCAATATCTCACAAATTTCCACTTTGGAACATACTCTATAATATCAATGTTTGAAAGTGGAAATTTGTGAGATATTGGATCGAACTCTAGTATGGTCGAAAGTTAGCTTCTTGGTTCGACAATTTGACACGATCTTAGCATGTCGTCGAAGTCTGTTCACATGTTGTAGTCAAAGTCGAAGTATGCTAGGATTGTTAACATGCCGATTTGGGTATGATTGTTAAGCCCAATTGTTTAAGTTAACTTGTGTGATGGGTTTATGTGAAAATGTTCATTAGTTTAGTGTGTTAGTTTTCTTATAAATAACATATTAGTCTCTCATCATTGCATACTGCAAATTCTAATTAGGGTAAAAGAAGTTATTTGTTATTCTGTAACACTTGTAATCTTCTTTAAAAAAAAAATGTAAAGAATAACAGTTTATAATAAATTTCATTATGTTTTTCAATCTTTCCTCTTTTCTACTCTTGTGAGTTTCTTATCAAGAAATAGCTTTCTTCATGCAGCTTTATCAATTGCATACAGTGGAAAAACTTGCAATTTGACAATGTCTTGGTGATCATATCAGCATCATTGTGATCTGTCGAAGCCATCAGCACTTGGACTTCTCCATGCTCGATTACCCCCTCTGAAGAAATGCTGCCTCACATCGACGTGCTTAGTTCGCTCATGATAGGCTGAATTCTTCGACAGGTGTATTGAACTTTGACAATCACATTTAACAGTGATAACTCGACCTTGAAGTTTAAGCTCTTTAGAAAAACCTTCAAGCTACAATGCTTCTTTCACAACTTCAATGAAGGTGATATTTTTCGCATCAGTGGTTGATAAGGCAACAACCTTCTGAATTGTCGATTTTCAACTAATTGTTGTGCCAAACATAGTGAACACATATCCAGAAATAAATTTCCTGGAATTCATATAACCTGCATAATCAGAGTCGACATACCCTTCGATTACTGATTTACTATCTTCACCGCAGGCTCCACCATAAATTAGGACTCTGTTCAGAGACCTATTTATGTACCTTAGAATCCACTTCAATGTTAGCCTTTCCAGGATTCTCCATGTACCTGCTTACAAGACTTACTGCATATGCTATATCGGGTCTAGTACAAACTATAATATACATTAAGAAGTCTACTATGTTAACAAATGAGATGCTATTCATATAAGCTCTTTCGACCTCAGTACTAAGACACTGATTTATACTCAGCTTGAAACGAGGTTTTGTTGGTGTCACAACAGGCTTTAAATTTTACATACCAAATTTGTTGAGAATCTTCTTCAAGTATGTTTCTTGAGATAAGCATAATCTCGACTGCTTTTTATCTCTTTAGATGTCAATCCCAAGAATCCTGGATGAAGCTCCCAGATCCTTCATGTCGAACTCCTTATTGAGTTTAGCATTCACCTTAATTACATCCTTAACATTGTTGCTTACTATGAGAATATCATCCACATAAAGCAACAAAATAAAAAATGAATTTCCAGTCAAAATTTGAAGTAAACACATTCTCCGAACTGAGTCATGAACTTGTCAAATATTCTATTCCACGGTCGAGGAGATTTTTTCAGTCCATATAAAGATGTATTTAGCTTTGCACACATAATCTTCCTTTCCCTTTCTGCATACCCTTCAAGTTGCCTCATTAGGATTGTTTCATTTTGATCACCATACAAGAAAGCAGTCTTCACATCCATCTGTTCAATTTCTAGGTCGAACTTCGCCACCATAATTAATAACATTTTGATGGATCTATGCTTTACAACAAGTGAGAACACATCATTGAAGTCGACACCTTCTTTCTGAATGAATCCCTTGTTATCAATCTTGCCTTGTATCTTCTCGACATTACTCATGCGATTCCTTCCTTAACCTGGCCCTTTGAGGTTTCTGGATCATCTCCCAAGTGTTATTATCATGAAGAGATTTCATTTCATCATTCATGGATTTCATCCATTCAGTCTTATTTAGACTCCTCATAACTTATTTATAGTCTCTAGGTTCTTCAACTAGAACCTCACTTGCAGATATTAAGGCATAAGTTATGAGATCTGCATACTTAAGTCTCTGAGGTGGCTTGATGACTCTTATCGGCCAATCTCTTGCCAATAGGTAGTTATTGACAGTTTCCTTAACTTCCTCAGTATCTTCAGCATCTTGTGCGTCTTCTTTGACTTCATATAGGATATGCAATTCAACATCGACATGCTCCACCTCAACAAGAATCTTTCCCTATTCCAGCTCTTTAGATATTTCTAGGCTTTGACCAACATCATCAGTTTCCTTGAAAGTCGTTTCAGCTTCATTGAAAACTACATCTCGAATTGTGATACACCTCATGTGATTTGGCTCTAGGCACCATAGCCTTTACACTTTGACTCCTTCAGGGTACCCCATGAACATGCATTCAAGCTCTAGGTTCGACTTTGTCTTGTCTAATGTGAGCATAGGCTATGCAGCCAAATAATCTAAGTTTGTTGAGATCTAGTGGATATCCTGACCAAACTTCTTCAGGAGTTTTCATATCTAACGCAGTCGAAGGACATCTGTTTATCAAATATGTTGCTGTCGAAACAGCCTCTGCCTAAAACACCTTATTTAACCTAGCACTAGTCATCATGCATCTAACTCTTTCCAAAATGGTCCGATTAAACCTTTCAGCCAAACCATTTTGTTGGGGAGTACCTGTAGTAGTTATGTGCCTTCCAATACCAGAGGCTGCACAAAAACAGTCAAACGACTCGTTGCAAAATTCAAGCCCATTGTCGATTCTCAACCTCTTGACCTTTCTGCCAGTCTAATTTTTGACCAGAGTCTTCCAACTTTTAAAGTTCTCAAAAGTTTCATCCTTAGTCTTCTGGACGAATACCAATAACTTTCTGAATAATCATCAACTATGGATAAAAAATACTTTGCTCCTGAATATGATGGACACCTTGCAGGCCCCTATAGATCAGCATGAATGTAATCATTGGATCCACGTGTTCTTTATTTGTCTTTATTGAACTTCACTCTTCAAGATTTTTCTGGTACACAAGGTTCATAAAATTTCAGCTTTTCGACTTTGTATCCACCAAGCAGATTTTGTTTCCCCAATTCGACCAGACCCCTTTCGCTGACATGACCCAATCTCATATGCCAAATTTCTGTTTTCGATAAAGGTTTCGTGTAATATCTACAAAACCAGTTACAACTTCAGCCTCAAGGATATACAAGACTTGTTTTTTCATGCCTCTTAAGACTTCCTTCGACACCTTTATGACTCTTAAGACGCTTTTCTCTCCTTAGAAAACATATCCTTTATTGTTGAATTCACCAAGAGAAATCAAATTTCTCTTCAAATCAGGAACATACTTGACTTCAGTCAATAACCTTATTGACTCATCATGAAGCTTGAAACTCACAGATCCACCACATGCAATCTTGCAAGCTTTGTTGTTTCCCAGCAATACAAATCCATCATCTTGATCAAATAGTTCCGCGAACAAGTCTTTTTTTGGAGTCATGTGCCAAGTGCACAACTTGAATCCATAATCCACTCTTTACTTGAAACCACGAGAACATCAGATGAGTCGAAATCATCTTGAACAATGGTTGTTTTGCCATTATTCTTACCTCAACGACCTTTCAGGCGTTCAGGGCACACTTTTCTCGTATGAACATCCTTCTTACATTGATAACATCGATTACCAGATGCATTACCATTATAAGACTTTTGCTGACTTTTACCCTTCTTCTTGTCGAATTTGTCACCTCTCTTTGTGAATTTTGCCTTAACCGACAAGCCTTCACCAGTCGAAGATGGCTTGTGCTCCTTTCGTTCGTTCAAATCCTTAGAATACAAGGCTGAATGAACTTCTTCAAAGGTCAGAGACTCTCTTCCATACAACAAAGTTTCTTTGAAGTGAGCATGTGATTTGGACAAAGCATATAACAACAGGGCTTGATCTTCATCATTGACCTTGACATCGATATTTTCAAGATCAAGAATCAGCTTGTTGAACATATCCAACTGCCTGACCAAGACTTTCTTTTCACTCATCTTGAATGAATATAGAGCTTGCTTTAGGTAGTGGCGATTTACCAACGATTTGGTCATGTACAAGCTTTGGAGTTTCGACCACAAGCTCGCCATCGCCGGCTCTTTCAAAACCTGTCGAAGAACCTTATCACCAAGTCTCAATAAGATGGCGTTGTGGGCTTTCACTACCATAGTCATTTTTTCCTTCTCCGTTAATGCAACATCCATGGTTGCGGCTCCTTTCAACGCTTCTAACCAACCCTACTGAACCAACAGGGCTTTCATCTTCAAGCGCCACAAATCGAAATCGTTCACTCTGGTGAACTTTTCAATCTCATACTTTGTTGACAACATTCTTCTCCACGCTCACCGCAACAATTTGTTGTGAAATCAATGCCAAGAATAAAATAAAATAGGTTTCTTTTCTTGGCAAGAAACCCACAAGCGTAGGAAGGAGGGAAGCAAGAAGAACACAATGAAATTGGTTATAAATTGTTATTCTTTACTTTCTCTTTGAAATAAAATTATAAGTTTTACAAAATAACAAAGAACCTTTCACACCATAATTAGGATTTGCAGTATGCAATAATGAGAGACTACTATGCTATTTATAAGAAAACTAACACGCTAGACTAATTGGTTTTTTCACACAAACTCATTACACAAGCTAACTTAGGAAACAAGCTAACTTAAATAATTGGACTTAACAAACAAGCCCAATTCGACATGCTAGCAATTCTAGCATACTTCGACTTCGACTATAGCATGTGAACAGATTTCGACGACATGCTAAGAGTTTATCAAATTGTTGAACCAAAAAGCTAACCTTCAACCATACTAGAGTTCGATTCAATATCTCATAACTTTCATTTCTAAACATCGAATAAGAGCACTCTAATTGTATGCTCTATTAAAAGGTAACTAAATGTCACATCCAAATATTTTTGTACACAATAATTTTATATAATAATTTTATGGAAATATAACGTATTTATAATTGATGATAACTAATTTATAATCACTTTAAACAATATTCAATTAACTAAAGCAAGTCTTAAATTATCTCTGAGTGACTCTAAAAATTCGAAGTGTTAATTAACAATTAATTTGAATGAAATCAATGAACAATGCATAAAATATTTGATTAATGAAAACTCTAATAAAAATACAAACCATTACCACATTAAATCCCAAACTATCATGGATACTCTCCTTTCCTCCTTTTCTCTTCTTCATTAAAAATAAGTGTAATAAAATTAATGGAATTAAAAAAAATTGATAAAAGAAAAAGAGAGCGAAAATATTATAGAGAGAGAGAGAGAGAAAACTGTGAAAAAAATAATTGAAAAAAATAAATTGAAAGAATTCCTCTAATACATAGTTGTTGAGACTAATATCTCCAATATAGTGTTGCATTTTTATGATTCATAGGTCAACATTGAGAGTTTGAGAATACTAACAATTACTTAAAAGAGATTTCTATCATCTCATATCAAAATGTCATTGAGTTGATAAAATTGTTTTTTTTTTTTAAATAATTGCAAAAAGGTTTTGCCACCAAAAGAAGTTACAAAGTTTAATCGTATTACTAAATTATTATTTTAAACATTTTACAATTATTTAAAATTGTGCAAAAAGCTTATTAACATGTAGATAAGACTACTCGAGTTTCGTTAGACAAACCTTATAGAATCAAGAAATGATAGAATTACACCTAAATATGACACATACACCGTATATATATATATATATATATATATATATATATATATATATATATATATATATATATATATATATATATATATATATATATATATATATATATATATATATATATATATATATATATATATATATATATATATATATATACCATTCCATCTACTTTTTTATTTTTTAATAATATATGTATGTATTGTAATTTGAGCCCCACTTGCATTGAAGTATAAATGATAGGGTGTAAAGTATACGGTGTCAAATTGCCAGTGTAAATATAACACAACTCTATAGAATTACATCTTATATGACACCTATATTATTATAAAATTTAACAACAAAATCATTTGAATATCTAAAGAAAAAATATTTTGGAGACAACTGATTTAATACTCCAATCTTACATAAAAGAGACGTCTCATCTCGAATTTTTTTTTTAAATAACCAGGTTTAATAAAAAAATTACAAAAAAAACCATGTTTTCGGGGTATATACCAAAATGTCTAGGTTTGGGACCTCAGGTAAGTGGATGCGCCAAATGAAATGGCGCATACTTATGGAACATGCCAAATGAATTGGCGCATGCATGGAAAAATTAGGGACAAAAATTTCATGTCATTCCAAATGGCGCATAAGGCCAATGAATAACACATAGGCGCCATTTCATCTGGCTCCTATGTGTTGGGTTATTTTTTATTTTTAAAAAACACCCTTTGTGTATTTTCGCGCACCGTTTTTGATTCCGGTCTATTAATTTCGGAAAAATGTCTGATAAATCGATTTTAGAAAATGCGTAGTAACCCTGAATAATGTTTGCGTTGTCGATTTCGGTTTTTCACTAAAGCACAATTTATTGATGAAAGACTGAGGAAAGGTTACAAGAGGTGGTAAGCGAAATTGATACATTGTCGTAAAAAAAATACAGAGTAGATTAAACTTGCGACGAGGTCGAGCCACGATTAGGACATCTTTTTCTATTGTGCCTCACCTGACGACAAATGCTGCATTTTCTTTCCATTTTGTCGTGGACGTCCATTTCGGTTCTAATCCGCGTATTATTGGGACGACCCTTTTTCTTTCGCCGCATTGCGTCGTTATGTCAAACTACCTCCCCATCATACTCAGGCCAGTAATCCTCCTTGACTACCACTGGAAACGCAGCACTGTAAACTCGGAGCAATGTCTGAGCCTTGTAAATTGGAGACAGTAGTGATTTTGCGTCGCGGTGCGCAAACGCACATGCAGCTATGACATGTGAGCAAGGCATACGAAAAGCTTGAAACCTTCCACAGTCGCACCAATCTTCGTCTAGAAGAACCCTATATTGTTGTCTTGGAAAACCCTCATTGTGGTCAATTGTTTCGCACACACTGAACGTGCGGTTGAATCGGTCGAAAGAAGTTACTTGATGAGTGTTTGCTTTTGCCGATTGCTGTTTGTTAGCTGAAGATTTCGTTTTGCAAATATATGGTTCTTCGAAGAATAAAAATTCGAAGAAGAGATGGTTACTGATGACCATCGTTTGAAGATAAGAAAATGGCTCCTGATGGCCATGCTTCGAGAGTGAAGATTTCTAAGTCACAACGGAGATGATGAACACTGAAGCTCATAGGAGTGCATGTCTTCGAAGACTTAGGCAAATTTCATGAAATATGTTAAAGTATTACTAATTAGCCTGTTTTCGTAGTGTTTTAATGTTAAATACACTGCCACGCGTCGAAGAAGGACTTAGGCGGGAAGATTTGAAATTCGAAGACGGTTTCGTAACTGTCTAACAACAGATGGCATCCCTGGAGTTCTTATGAGAAACGTGGCATTAGATTAGCGTAGGGCCGTTAAGGTCGAAATTAGTATAAATAGGAGTCTTAATGTTAGGATTCTGTGTGTTTATTTTGTACAAATCACTCACATATTACTCAAGTATCAAGCGTTAAAGAGAAAGAGTTCGCTGAGAAATGTACGTATGACACCACCATTTTAATACATGTGTATTCCCTTTTCGTTTTCAGATATCTTTTCAGTATTATTGCATTTCATTTACTTCTTGCCATTTACATTCTTGTACTGTTATTTTCATGTCATTTACTTTTGAAGTATTTAATATTTCTGCAATTTTAGATTCTTTGCACTTTAAACAGTTTTCGTTTCATGTCTTATTTTTACTTACCCTTTTGTTGAAGTTATACTTGCGTATAACAAAGTCACTATCAAGTTTACTTGTTTTATTCGAAGAAACTCTTATTGACAAAGATAAATCATAAATATGGTTCGAACGACCATTAATAACAATCTTTTTGACTATGTGTCCTAGGATCAATCTAGTCGATCCTGCGAGTAACCAAATCATATTTACTTATAGTTTGGAGGACTAGCGGTTGTTTACCGGAAATCACCGTAAACACTGTTGCATAAATTTCATGCAAATATCACTTAACAGTTGACCAGATTGTCTAACATCACCCCATTTCCTGCCTCTCGTTGAGAATAGCGAAGCCATCCTAAAGTAGGTTGCCTCCACTAGTGCTGTGATAGGAAGGTTACGAATGCCTTTGAAAACTCCATTAATTGATTCCACCAGATTTGTCGTCATATGGCCCCATCGCACGCCTTTGTCATAAGCCCTAGTCCATTTCTCCCTAGAAAGGTTATCTATCCAACTTCCTGCATCTGGATTTATCAGTACAATCTCACTCCGATAATGCTGGAATGTGGGTTGGGTTAATGCATAACCAACATTGACCAGGACCTTCCTGAGATGTCTGTCCTTGATCTCCCGCATAAAGTTCTGGGCGATGTGGCGAATACAATAGACGTGTTTTAGTGGCGGGTCATGCCATCCGTTTGCTTAATTATTATAAGCACTCTCAATGGAAGCGTGCCTATCAGAGATTAAACAGATGTCCGGCTGAGGAGCAACATGTTCTCGGAGGTTCCTTAGAAAGAAACTTCAAGCCGCGGCAGTTTCACCTTCAACAATTGCGAACGCCACTGGAAAAATGTTGCTGTTCCCGTCCTGTGCAACCGCCATAAGCATGATTCCTTTGTATTTGCCGTATAACCATGTTCCATCAATTTGAAGTATGGGTTTACAATGTGCAAACCCTCGTACGCAAGGTTTGAACACCCAAAAAAGCCGATGGAATATTCCGTTTCCTTGGACAAGGTTTCCATCTGGGGCATGCGCGGGAAGTGTCTCTAGAATAGTAACAGTGCCAGGTGCGTAACTTTGTAGCGCAGTAAGGTAGCGGGGAAGAATTTTTTATGACTCCTCCCAGTTGCCGTAGACTATCTCAATTGCCTTTGTTTTTGCAACCCACGCCTTTCTGTAAGATGTAGTGTAGTTGAAGGTTGTAACGATATGCGAGATAATATTTTTGACCTTCAAAGACGGATCAGAGCTTATGAGAGGCAAGATCTCCTGACAGATGAGATCGCCACTGAGTTTCGTATGATCTTGGGAAGTGTTAGGGTTAACACATGTGTGTTGTTGCGTAATCGACCCTATTTTCCACACATTACTTCTCTTCCTATAAGAAGCCAACAGTCTGAAGCCACACTCTGGATTTTTACAAGTGATTACATACCGTTCCAGGTTTGAACGATCTACTTCAAAATCAACATTGTGCGCCGTGTGCCATTATTTTATTGTTCTAAGACATGCCTCCTTAGAAGGAAACTTGTCTCCTTCCTTTAACTCATCGTCATTTTGGATGTACGGTGTGAAGAAGATGTCGAATGATGGTTCGTTACCTTGCAGGTTCAAGTTACTCATATGTGCTGGAGGTGCGTACACATGGGCTGGAGGCACCGGCATGTGTTTCTCGTCGTCGGATTCCTCATTGAGCATGTCGTCAAAATCAGTTTCCAGATCTTCTTCTTCCTCGTCTATGACATCAACCTCTTCTTACTCGTTGACTGGTGGGTCTATAACTTGCGATTGGACAACATGAGTTTCTTGTGTCTCAACCTGTATAGTAACGTACAGCTCGATGGAATCCAAGCCAGAGTATTTGTGGGTAGCAAACATATCTTGGAGGTCTTCGTCATTTGCAATCTCCATCTCATAAAACTTGACGGTGTTGTTGTCATTGAAAGAGGGACATTGGTAAAAAATGTTTGCAATAGGACCCATTGCAATCTTAGCGTGTAGTCGCTGAATGAAGGATGTAAAGGTGGTTCTTTTGCTTAACAAAAATGGAACAACTTGAGTGTTTCTCATCACAAAACCGGCTATTTCATGTGAGTAAGTCTCACCGTTTAGATGGGCATGTACAAGGTATTGGGGGAGATGAAGCCATTTTTTCGAGTTAGTGTTTGGGTGTTGTAATATCAGGTCAGAGTAGGCAATACTGTTTGTGTGTGTTGTAATGTTTAGAAAATATTGGTTGTCTTATATAGGGTAATTCTTACAGCTTTGCATTGACTCAAGACAGACGCACGCTGATCTAGGTCTGTCACAAGATTCCAACATGACGAGACTAGACAGACGCACGCTGATCTAGGTCTGTCAAAAGATTCCAACATGACGAGACTAGATAGACGCACGCTGATCTATGTCTGTCACAGGATTCCAAATTGACGAGACTATACAGACGCACGTTGATCTATGTCTGTCACAGGATTCCAAATTGACGAGACTAGACAGACGCACGCTGATCTATGTCTATCACAGGATTCCAAATTGAATGTAAAAGACAGACGCACGTTGATCTATGTCTATCACAAAATTTTAAAATATGTTACACTGTTCATTATATTTATATATTCTCAACATGATTTTAATACTTTAATTACTTGTTAATTTATAACAAAAGATTATAAACTTTCACTTTGAAGAGAAAAAAAACTGAAATATATATATATATATATATATATATATATATATATATATATATATATATATATATATATATATATATGTGTGTGTGTGTGTGTGTGTGTGTAATTTTATACATTTTTTATTTAATTAAAAAACGTTATCTTATATGTTAATTTAAGAATAATCATATTTTAAAATTATGTTCATTTTTTTTATTTGTTTGAAATTATAAATATTATCTATTTTTTAGTAATTATTCAATTATAAAATGTATTTTAAAATATGTCTGTCACAAGATCAACACACTGATCTATGTCTGTCACAGGATTCCAAATTGAATGTAAAAGATCAACACACAATGGTGAATGTCTGTTAGCTTAATTAATGTTCAGACAACCACAATTAACACAACAACCACATTAATTTTAATTAAATGATCCGGCGTTTGCAACACAACACAACTGGTAGAACACGATATTACATTGCAAAAAAGAAAATAACACAAAACAACTGGTAGTACACGAAATTACATTGCAACAAATAAAACAACACTTAATCTAAACTACTCAAGTATCACTGCAAGAACAAGTGGATTTTCAACGCATTGGTTAACTTCTCCACTGTGTGTCCAAAACATTAGATCCACGTCCACATCGTCTTTCACACGATCCCAATAATACATGTAGGTGCCTTCTGGGTTATTATCCGTCAACGTAATGTATGGACAACGATAATCTATCTGTTTAACTTTCCTGGTTGGACCATCCAGTTGATGAAACCCGGTGTTGATGGCTCTAACAATTCTCTTGAAATCCCAATGCGGGTTCAAGCAAACCCGCATGTGACTACCTTCCTCAAAAAAGATTACAGCCCAAACTGAATTCATTTTTAAGTGTTTGCAGTAAGAAGAAAAAAAGAGTTAATACTTCAACTCCACACACACACACCTCTATTTATAGAAGAGAGGACCACTTGTAGCAACTTTTGTTTTAGCGGGTAAATATGGAGGGAAATATTTTTGTTAATTATTTATAACTTAAATACTCATTGGCAACTTTGTAACGATAAAATATCATTTCATTGAAATATGCTAAGAGCATTTGATTGAACGGTACAGAAGTTACAGAAATGATAAAGAAACTGCGGCATCTAGGATATTACAACGGTTAAAACAGCGTCTTCTCTGTCCTCCATCATCCGAGTGCATTGGATGTTGTCTTCCATAGTCTCCCACCAACGCTGTCTTTCAAGAAAAACACCACCCCTTGTTCTAAGCCTCTTGATAGATCTGATTTCTTCGCCGGGACTGTACTCCCCGTCCAAAAACCTCAGGATGGTTCTCTTAAGTTGGTCCATGGAATGGATATTCCAAAACATAACCTGCATGGGAGGTTTGACGGGAGAGAAAATGACGTACCCGTTCCTTCGACGATAGTCCGGTCGATAGTCGAACCGCCTCACAGGTGATGGAGGCTCAGAGCTCCGGTGAGTGCTATCTGGCCTTATTCGAGATCTCATTTTTTCCGTGTGTGTAGTCTTATGCACACAAGAAACCCTAATTTATAGAGGGACGGACGCCTGGCTTACGGTCTATAGCACAACTAGGGTTTCCACTACAAGAAAAAACATAAACCCTAATTTTCAAAAAAAAAGGTTTGTACTAATGCGCCAAATGGAATGGCGCATATGTACTTTTCCTTAACTAGAATGCGCCAAATGGAATGGCGCATTAGTTGAAATTTTGAAATAAAATGCCATTTCATTTGGCGCATATGTATGATACATGTGGTCCCCACCTATTAACGTCTTAATAATTTCAGTCTTTCGCATGCGTCCGAAACGATTCCTGCAACCTAGCATGCGTCTGAAACGATTCTTGAAAAGATTCCTGAAACGATTCCTCCTAATACTGCATGCATGCAACCCTATCTGGCACCTAGTTCTGCTCTGCATGCATGTCACCGAAAGTTATGTTGCATGCATGCCAACCACTTATGCACAAGCAACACCTAGCAACTTTGAATGTGTTGACATGTCCAGCATGCAGCTTGTTACCGTTTAAGCCTCATCACTATATATACTACCATGGCCTCTGCATATTTCTCACCACCTTCACTCATCTACTATCACAAATCATTTTGCTTTCAAATTCCAGATTTCCAGTGCTCAACCATATCTCTCTTAACAATGGGTGATACACACCGAGGAACCCCCGAGAACATCGCATCCTATGTAAGTATTTTACTATTATGTTAATAACATGCACCTGTCTATGATGAAATAACTGAATACTTATGCATACATAATTATTTTCAGGACGCTAACCGTTTCCGGACTCGTAGTCACTCGATCATCGCTCCGGACGACCGCATAAGACCCTACTTGGACGTTGCTGGTTTCGGACCGATTAGCACCATCACTGAGGCTTCCATTGATTACAAATTTGTTCTGGCCTTGTTAGAACGCTGGAGGCCGGAGACACACTTTCCATCTTCCAACAGGGGAGTGCACCATCACCCTGGAGGATGTGTATATGTTACTAGGCCTTCCAATTGACGGTAAGGCAATTAATGGCTGTGTAATGCAGGCAAATTCCCTATGCTTTCAGGCATTGGGCATAGACTTGATAGAGGGACAAGTTGGTGCTAGGGGACAGAGTATTAACCTTAAGAGGTTAAGGTTATATTATGATAATTTTCGGTTGGATGATGCGTCTCCCCAAGAGACCATACTTCAGAAAACAAGGTGCTACCTTATCTTGCTAATTGGAAACGTTTTGTTTTCAAATAGTACTGGTAACACTGTTAATTTTATGTATCTTCGTTTATTAATGGATTTTACTAGAGTTGGTCTATATAGTTGGGGGTCTGCAGTGCTGGCTACGGTGTACCAATCCCTGTGCAAGAACTCAAGATACGATTCTTGCACATTCTATGGATGCGCTCTGTTGGTGCAGGTGTGGGGGTGGTGGAGGATGCCTATAATGGCCCCGATTAACAGAGCCAGTTGGACCTTTCCGTATGCAATGAGATAAGTTTTTTATATACCATATTTTTCATGCAAAATTAGTGAATTAAGATATACTCTAACTAAAACATTTAATTTGCGTTTTAGATTTTGCATGAAAAAAATGGACTTCACAAAAAATCCGCGGTCAAATATCAATGTACCGCCAACTCATTGATCACTTAGGACCCGAACAAGTATTATCTCTAATCTTTTTCTCTTTTATAAGTATATTTTTTATAAATATTTTCCCGAAATAATGTATAACTCTTATGCATGCAGTTTATATGGAGACCGTATCTCAATTGCGACCATGAGCCTAGAGCTGCAGATGCAGCCATTTGGACTACAACATGTTGTCTGATCCGATACAACATCATCGAAATGCATCATAGTGACCGGGTCAAGCTGCAGTTCGGAATGCGTCAAGGTATACCCGACCCTCCAGTTGACTTGGGAGTGTGACACCTTAGACGGGTCAACCATCAGTGGAATCACCAAAACTGGAAGGATTTCGCACCCGTGTGGCGCCAGATGTGGAAGGACCGTCGCCAATATCTCCTCAACTTCCCCGTCAGTGATTATGAGATAAAACCGTCCGCCGAGTACATGAGTTGGTACCGTACGGTTACCACCCCTAACTTGTTTATTGCAGATCCGTTTTACTTAATAGACCCCCGTGCTCACAACTACATCCTACCCCAACAACAACCTGAAGAGGAACAACAACAACAACTACAACAACAACAACGACAACAACAATGGCAACAACTACAACAACGACAACTCCAGCAGCAACAACTACTACGAGAACCAGAACAAAATCAGTACACCGACCAACAACAAAATCTGTTCCTTACTCCGTCCCGTTCTGCTCGCAACTACCGGCAACCAAATCTGTTCCAATCAAAGTCTCAACCTTTTCAAGAAGATGAAGACCAACACCATTCCGCTAGCCAATATCGGAACCAATCACAACCATTTGGGTTTTCAGCGTTTGCAGGGTCCGCAAGGTTGTTCGGCCAAAACCTTACGCCCGGTTCGTCAAGCCTACATCTAAGTCCCGACGATGGTCCTCAAGATGAATCCTCTCACCGTGGCACCCCTTCTGGCTATGCAACACCGTCGAACCAATTTGGCTTTAATCAAGGTAGTCCTAGTGCTGCTGGGTGCAACCAACCTGAAGTCGTTCCCCTACCCACTCCCCCACCACAATTTAACCCTTATGAGGGCTTGGGTAACCGACCTTACCACAGTCGGTTTCCGGAAAATTATGGTGGCGTGGACGAATTCATAGACAGCGACCAACAAAACAACCCACTTCCAGGCCCAGTGACACAGACCCAGCAAGAAGCACGAAGGGGTAGGGGTAGGGGTGGTGCTAGGCTTCGCGGTGGCATCAACGATCGCGGTAGACGTGTGATAACAAGACCGTCGTGCGGAACAGATGGCTATCTTGGTGATGGACGCCATTAAGCATTTTGTTGTGTTTTCTTTAGTCAATTGTTGTCGATGTATCGTTTCTTTAATCAATTGTAACCGATGTATTGTTACTTCCGGTTTTTATATATAAGTCGTTGTTTCGTTTTCGATTACCAAGTGCCAATTTATGTTTTCTACATTAAATTATAAAAACTAAAAATAAAATTTGAAAAAAAAAATATATATATAAGCACTTACCTAATAAAAAAATTGAAAAAAAAAAAGAAAAAAAAAACCCTAAGACTAATGCGCCAAATGGTTTGGCAATTAGGAAAATATCATGACCTAATGCGCCATTCCATTTGGCGCAAACTCTTTGAAATTTAGGGTTAGCCAAATGGTTTGGCGCATGCACCCTATTTCAATACCTATGCGCCATTTCATTTGGCGCATCCACTTATCTGGGGTCCCAAACCTAGACATTTTGGTAAATACCCCGAAAACATGGTTTTTTTTGTAATTTTTTTATTAAACCTGGTTATTTAAATTTTTTTTTCTCTTATCTCCTTCTAAAATAATTGAATCAATATTTCTCTCTTATAAGAGAGAAATATCATATATTCATCAAAAACCGTATGATATCAAATGTATAATCACATCTCTTATATGTTTAACATTCTATCTATTTATAGATTATGCGAGACTTAACCACTCACGCTTGAATTTAATAATCTCTTCCACAAAAATCATAAAAGGGAAATAAATCATATATCCACCTAAAAGAAGTTTAAAACATTAGGTATATAAGTAATGTCTCTTATAAATCAAACATTTTACACATGTATACGCATTGTGAAACCTAATCATTCATCTTAAATTCAACAATCTCCCCGACAAATTTTTTTTTTTGATAAGCCAAGATGGTATATTAAAAGAGCACAAGGGGTTCTAACCCATGATTACAAAAGAGAGGGATCAAAATCACTCTCACAATCTACAGAAAACCAAAACTACACAACTACTCACTAGACATTCAAAAACATAAACTCGGATTGGCACACCAATCACCCCAAATAATAGAATCTCTAACACTATAGGAAGTGAGAAACGATTCCCAAGAGATAAATTTTATCAACCCAATCAAATCAAAATTACTCACTAAGACTCTATTAAAAATCACCGACAAATATGAATCCAACAGGATTCAATGTCTACAAGATCATGCAAACAAAACAAATGATATAACAATAAAACTCTGATTTTTTTATTTTCTTTAATAAAAAAAAGAAAATATAAATTTTAAAAAATAACTCAAACTCAACTAAGTCGATGACAATCACATGTGTGATATTAAATTTTCGCAATAATCCACTTCACAAAACTTCATACTTCTTGAGGCACATACCAACAAATTACCTTTTTTTTTTTTACTTAAACAAAATAGTAATAATTACTAAAAATTTACTTATAATCTTGAGTAACATGGATCTCGAATCCTAGTGACAGGTAGACTAACAATTTTGATTTCTACCATTTACTTTTATTTATTTTTATAAGATTTAATAATACTTTTTTTAATGAGACAGTAGTCTTTATTTATTTATTTATTTGGAATTTAAATATGTTTTGTCCGCAAGTGATGGAAAAATTGAAGATTGTCTGGACTCAGGCTGCGCAGATTGCGCCATGAACGACACTGGTCCATGTGGGAAGAAATTTGGATTTTACAAACTGAGCAAAAAACTTTAAGAACATGGTCCCAAATTTCTCAAAAGCAAACATTATAGTCCAAACCACTGTTTGATATTAAAGGGTCCTACGTGACATTTGCCATCACTGATTTACAATGTTGGTTAAGAAATGACGTATGAAAAATCTTTTATGAGACAGACACAATGAGACTAGTTGCAGCCAGGGAACATGGATGTGTTTTTTCAAAAAATAGAAGGCCTAACGTGTTTCATTTTCAAATGCTTGCATCAAACTATATGATACCGTTGGTGTAGTCTATTCACGTGAAGTTTTCTCTTTATTTTTGTGGTTTCATTTATTTTATTTTGGCTCCTATAAAGTTTTTTGGACATTGAATTGGTCTCATATTACACGAATACTTTTGATTTTGAATAAACATGATAGTAAGATTTATTACTATTTGTCACGAAGTCTTTATTCACAGCATGACCATACACAAAGTGTGTTTGTTGAAAAGTCAAACCGGTTTACATCAAGACATTGCATCGATTCTACATTACATAAAAAGCTTTTGGCTTTATTTTTTTATATTAATTTTAAAATGATTTTACGCAATAATATTGCAATAAAAAATTGCATTCAAATAGGACCACAGTTGAAAAAATAAACAGAAAAAGGACCAGACATATCCGAAGGCCTGACAATTATAAAATCGGTGCTCTTTTTCTTATAAAATGTTGAAAGTGAAAGATTTCCAACATATCATCTTATCAACACTATTTTTTGTTTTTCTTATTTTTATAAATAATGATATAGAAAGCAAAAAAAAAAATATATTTTTATAAAAAAAGTTTTCAGACTAAATAGAAAATTATGCAGTTTTACACTCTATTCCATACAATTTGAAGTTCTTACATAAATTTTAGAGCTTTTTAAATGGGAAATAGCCTGCTACACTGTTATCTATTTGTGATGCCAAATTAGGAAATTGCTCAATTGTGTAAATAAAAGAATAGCATTATATTATGCATTTTAGACAAACCCTAAACCTAAACCTTATTATGTTTCACCAGCATGGTCACTTAGAACATAATTCAGATATACATATTCCAATAAATTTATTCCAATAATTCAGAGCATAAGTCTCGGCCTTGATAAATTTATTTGAACTTATCTATTCCAATAAATTTTATAAAATTATTTGGAAGACTTAATCAAACCAGCTTATGATATTTTTCATAATTTTTTTAAAACTTATTTTTTAAAACAACTTTATAAGCGGCAAATAAGCTTATTCAGAAGTTTTTATTTTGATAAGCACTAGTGAGGTAAGCAGCAAATAAGCTTAATACCCTCGCTAAAGTCCCAAAATATGTTTGTCGTTCCAATAGCCTGACGCCCTCACTGACTAAAGTAAAAAACTTGTGCGCCTCTAATTCTGACAAATTTTATGTTAAACAGATTCAAACATTTTTTAAGATTTATTTATTTTATTCATATTATATTAAGATCTAACAAGCACAAAGTGTGATCCTTTATTGCCACATACTCATCAAATAAGATGCATTGCTAACAGGTTTGTTTGCAAACAAGGCAATTTCAGATTTTCTTCATGAAAGTCCAGAATTGATTGAAATGTGATTCTCCATACAATCTATCCAAGATTAACTCGGGTATATGCTGCTGGTCTCAATTAAGCCATAGATTAACTAATCACTCCATCTCTTCACTGCTTCCGCGCCTCGAGTATCTCGGGACTAAAGCTGATTAGTCATGTTTAGAGTCTTTAGGAAGAATGTATAAGTGAAGGCATCTTCCTGAAGCTTCTCAAATCTACATTCATACACAAAAAAGTATGAGTAAAACACACCAAATATTAATCAAGCTTTTAAAACAAACAGCAGTGTTATACTTTACCTTCCCGATTTTGAAAAATGTCCAGCACCAAGCTCACATTTAAACAACAGTAAGTTATCATCAGTTTTCAAATCCCTTAGTTTTGCCACATACTTTGCAGGTTCAGAATACAAAACACGTGGATCTACACAAGGTACGAGCAGAGATGATAAGGCGTAAAATAAAAAATATAACTTTCCACAAATTATTAATAATCATTAAAAAATTAGAATGCTTTGGCATTACAAATTGAAACAGTAGTAATGTGAAATGATCATATATGCTTACCATTTAAACCTGCAGTAACAAGAATGTGTGGGTAATTTTGTGCTTTCACCTGCATAGGAGAAGTAGAAAAACAAAAACAAAGCATGATACCTAAAAATCATTCCGTAATGGAGAGGAGAAAAAGTATGCTCGGACAAAAAATAAATAGGCGGTGAAGGTTACAAGCCATTAAGTGAAGTCTATTTTCTTACATTATCAACTGGAGAATATGATTTCATGTAGAAGTAGAATTCCTCCTTCCTAGGATCACCCCATTCCTGCAGTAACATAAGCAAATCACCTCAATGGAATTCAAGAACTTTGATAGCACATGTGCATTAAACGAGACATTTGCTTGTTTGTTTTCACAGTGAAAATATCTTTAATGCATCAAATTGGAAGCAACTATTAGTAATTTCCTGGAAGCCATATTAGAATTGTTTTGGGAAATGAAAAATGGAAGCTGACCGCAGATCCAAATCAGTTAGTACCCAAATTATATGATACAGCAGCAAAAGATTTGGTTTATTTTTTTCCTAATCAATTTGGTAGGGCAAATATAATACGGCAGTAACATGTAACGGATGTAGCTGGTATTTCTTCTAAACTGAAAATCATCAGCAGCGTTGACAGTGAATGAGGCCACCAGTGTCATGAGAGAAAAAAATAAGGGAGGTTATTGATCAACTAAAAGTAGAAGGGTGGTGCGACATAATACTATATCTATCAGTCAGAAACTGAAACATTTATAGTTGCTACCATCCAATTAACTTGTAATGAAATATTTTTATAAGACCGTATGTAATGGCAGACTAAGAGAAAGAAAATTACCTCCCATTCAGAAGTAGTGAGAGGAATAGTTGGATCAAGCATTGTTGTCACAACATCAACAAAAGGTACTCCAGCAACAGCAGCCTTGAATAAATCAGGTCTCATATTAAGAACTCCACCAATTAGCAAACCCCCAGCACTTCTTCCATTGATGCAAAGTCTTTCCTTGGAACAGAATTTTTTTTCAATTAAATGTTCAGCACATGCAATAAAATCGGTGAAAGTGTTCTTTTTCTTCAACAGCTTCCCATTCTCATACCACTGCCTCCCCATTTCACCACCTCCACGTATATGAGCTATAACATATATAAAACCTCGATCTAGCAATGAAAGCCTTGATGACTTGAAACTGGGATCTATGCATATCTGTTGACAAGTTAACGTCACTAAGTTATAAATTCAAGAAGAAACAGGGGACGAGTTCAAGGTATAAAGTATAAACACCAGATTCACGAATGGAAATGCTACTTAGACTCCAAAACCTTTATAACCAGGCTGACTAACAAATAGTGCCAATTGCCATATACAATAAAGGGAACATAAATATATAAATAACCAGCTTTGTTTGTTTAATAATTAATGGCAAAAAGGAGTCAGAAACTTATCCTGAAACAGTAAAAAAAGTCCAAGAGTATCTTGCACACAACAAAACAGGATAGGAAAGAGAAAGCTAATGTAAAAAGATCAATTAAATTAAGAATTCAAGTGATAAACATTGATGCACCGCATTGGCCAGTACAATATCAAAGCATAGAATTCAAAATTGGCATATTGTTATGTGCAATTTAATTCAGATAAACAGCTCCTCTTATTTACCTCATAGGACCCGTAGCCATAAAGTAGTAACGGATCTGATCCATCAAGCTTCACAAGATCTTTTCGGTAAACAAGTGACATGGGAATCATAGTTCCGTCCAAAGCGCGTGCCCACTGCCTTTCAGTGACATAATGTGTTGCATCAAAACCTCCAAGAACCTGAAAGCAATAGGAGACAACTAATACTTTTATAGAGAATAATCGAACAAAACTCAAGGAAATGTGCAAAATCTATCATCATCATCATTATAATTATTATATGGGAAATGCTATCGAGTGCCCTAAGGAAACTCTTTAAGGGAAAAAAATAGCAAGTTATATTTAACTTTTAAATAAATAAATTATTTATTTAGAATCCTTAAAGAGTGCCCTAAGAGCACTCTGGGCACTCTTTAGCAAGACCCTCATTATATTAAATTACTCCAGAAGTTCTTATAGTTTTACTAATTTTTAAACAAGTCTTTAGAATTGAATTTCATAAGACCTGATGCAAAATTAAAAAGCTTGGAGTTTAACTGCCAATTGAACTTACAGAGTCAATCTTCTTCAAAACTGAAACACCAGACTTCATATCATAGTCATACACAGAGGGAGGCGTCTTCAACGAGCTATATGAAAATCGCAAGATATTTGACGAAAACTCTGATGTCGAAGAATCCACTGAGTATACTGGATCGATAAAACTAACAACCTGGCCATTTTCAAGACTCCTTAGTGGTTCACCAATAGATGGAAGGTGGTAAACTGTTATTTTTGGTAAACCATTTTCTCTCTCATATGCAACAAGATGATCGTTAAAAAGTTGTATCTCCTGAATCTTCACACTAAAGAAAATTCAATGTAAGTTTAGGTGATAGACAAAGACACACACTCCAAGATTTTCTATTCTTTACATTTTTATTCATGTTAACGCTTTTGGAATTAATTAAGGATGTTGAATGATGATATATAAAAATAATGCAACAAGTTCACTGTATAAACTGCATGATGTAGAAGAAACTTTTAATCCTCAAAGGTAATTGTATGGCTTTTGAAAATGGAAGTTATAATCTGTATAAGAGCTATTTATAAAGTTCTAGTAACCCAACATTTTCGGAAAACAGTTCATTAATACTGTTGTATATCCTTTAACACACAACCTAGTGACCCCACATTCAAAAGTCAAGCACAGTCATTATAATTTACTCAATATTCTGCTTAAAATAAAGGAAACAGCTAAGCAGTGATACAAAATTTGTGTTACCTTTCTCTGTGGGGAATAAGAACTGTAGTTGAGGAGGTGTTGTTGACAGCACAAGCTACAACCTCTGAATTGAAAAATTGATCACTTCTCCTCTTAATAAAGAAATGATCTCCACGATGGCTGACAGTAGTGTCAATACCATCCACTCGCGGTGTCAGAACTTTAAGACCTTCTTCAGGTTTGGAAACATCAAGATAAAAATTGAACCTTGTAATTTTACTTTCCGATCCAACAAACAAATATTTTTTGCTCTCGGAAGCTTCAAGGTCAAGAGAAAAAGTATCATCCTTTTCCTCGTACAGACAAATATCTTTTGATTGTTCTGTTCCCAGCACATGAAGCCATGCCTGTATCACTTAAGATGTTAGCATAACAAGAGTTGCAAGAGAAATAAGATATTCCATATCCAACGAAACAATCTAAAACTTAAATAGGCATAAGGTAAATGATAATAGTTTAGAAGTGAGGCGAAAAACAAAAGGAATTTGGTTATGACATACAAAATTAATTGTCAAATGAAACCTTGGATATTTTCAAATATCTAGATACCATGATGAAGCAAAACCTGAGGTGCATTTATTTCAACTTCAGGGAAAAAAAGAAATTTAACGATATCACTTGTTGGAGCCTTTTTTCTTTTCTTTTCTGAAGCTGATATTTTGTGGCTTATGAGAAAAGCATTAAAACAATTTAGTTTAAGATTTTTGCTTATTTCTGAAAAGACTTCCTAATAATGGTAAAACTTGTTGAGCATTTTTTAATTAAGATGCAATTTTTCCTTAAAAAAGCCCAATCTGATAATCAGTCAGAACTTGTTTTGTGTCCAGCTATAAATTAAGCAGAAAACATCCAGTTTCAGTTGCAGATTGAATAATCACAAATCCTGTCTTCCAGTTTTCATCGTCTTTATCTGGCTAATTTATCTTCTAATTCAATTCGACCAGTTTCATTTCTAAAGAAATTTAAAATTGAAAACATTGCCCAAGAGCTTTGGACATGTGGGAAGTTGATAGGATCCTTAATAGACTGTTTGGACTTATGAAAAAGAAAAAGAAATACAATAAAAGCTATAGTTAAAAGAGTTGATAAGACAGAGGATACAAGATAACCTAATAATTAGAGGAAAAGCAAAATCAGGATAGACTCTTGGTGAAATCATGAAAAGCTTGGGTTGTTGTTATTGTTTTTAAATAAGAAGGTCCAATTAGATCCAAACAGTTACATATTGTGCCGAAAGAAAAATTCCTCACCTTGTAAGGCCTAAGAATGTTATCCATTGTTATGTAAACTAGAGCACCATCACCAGCCCATTCAAGGTTTGATGTTACATTAACAAGAGGCTCTCCAATTGTAGCTTGAGTCTCAATATCCATGACATAAACAGTATATATTTCATCTCCTTTGGTGTCTTCTGCATATGCTACCAATTTGCTATTTGGGCTAACCTGAAAAGAAATGAATTTGGAAGTCAGCATACAAAGCAGAAGAAAGCACAACAAAAATACCATGATAATGATATGATCTAACCTTAAAAGAACCAATACTGTAGTATTCATGTTGTTGTGCCTTGATATTCTCATCCAAAATAACATGCTCTGGAGGAGCATCAGGTCCTGTAGGCATGGTGTCATGAACAGACGGAACCTTTTGGTTATCGGATATGAGGCGTCTACAACGTTGAACATACTCCTTCCCTTCCAAAGTTTTTGTATAATAGTAATAAGGCCCTTTCCGTACAGGCGCAGACACATCCTCCTCCTTTATCCTTCCCCTTATCTCAGCAAAAAGCTTATCTTCAATTTCCTTAGTTCCTAGAAAATTAAAAATACATATAACACTATCAGAGTAACTTGAATTAACCTCCTTCAAACTACAAAAGCTTCCTTTTGTGTGAGTAGATATAGCATTAGTAGGTATAGCTTTAGGATCCTACGAAGCACGAACACCGGAAACACGTCACCGACACTGACACGTCGACACAGGTAATAATTTTAAAAAATGAATAAATTAAATGTAATCAAAAGTATTGGTGTCACAAAACACCGACACTGACACATTTTTCGGTCCTACGAAGTTAGGATTTCCTAATCGGAACTCAGCTGCCTTCTTTTTACAATATCCAAAGATATCAAAGATAGGGCTTAGCGTGTGTTTAGATTGGCGGTGGACAGAATTGAGTTTGGTAGAATTTATTTTAAAATAATTGAGTTTAGCATAATTGATTGGTTTATGTTTGGATACATTTATGTAAAAGTGAGTTGAACAACAAACTTCAGTGTAAAAATCACGTTTAAACTCGGAAGCTACAAATTCTAGATTCAAGTAGAATCAAATCTGGAGGTAGAATCAATTCAACTTTAAAAAATCAAATTCCTCAAAATCACTACAGAATCAATTATTCACCTCTAGAATTGCTTATTTCTAAGTCAAACCAAACACGCCTTAGTGTTTATTTAACAATGCCACATTGCATGATGTAATTCGAAATCCAGAGTCATTTCAAACCAGTTCAGTTCATAAAACCAAAACTGGTTACTGTTAGATTCTACTCTTCTAGAAGCTAAACCAGTTCGGTTCAGGGTTTTGAAACCAAACCGGTGCATTGAACTAACAAAACCAAGATCTAACCATAACAAGCAAACAGGGCCGTCTTTGAGGGCGTGCAAAGCGGGCTACCGCACAGGGCCTCAAAATTTCTAAGGTTAAATTATAGCTAAATAGGGCCTCATAAAATATTTGGTAGGTTAAAACATGAGTACATAAGGCCTCTATTAGTTTTTTATGGTTAAACGGTGACTATTCTACACAGGGCCTCCAAAAACTTGAGACGGCCTTGCAAGCAAAGAAACAGTGAAAGCGATAGAAGATAAGATAATGAGATAGAATTGTACCAGACATGACGGAATCGGCGTAAGCATTCTCCTGACGGAGATAATCAAGCACATCGGGATCGGAGCGGGAATCATCTCGGAGCCAGTAGTAGTTATCGATCCTCACGTCATTGAAAAGCTCCATCACGTGCTCTACCTTCTTCGCCACCGGAGGAGGAAGCGGAGAGTGAGACTGTGAGAGTGACTGCGGAGGCGAAGTCATCGGACGGCGGTGGTTGTAGTGGCGAGAGTGGGCGGCGGAAGGGAGAGAAAGAGTGGAGGAGAAGAGAACGGAGAAGGTTAGAGGAATGCAGAAAAAACGGCCAACGTTTAAGCGAAGATTTTGATGTAGCATTTTATTATTTATTAGTAGTATATTTATTTTATTGATTTCAAATAGTTAGTCCACTTTACTTTCTAAAATTTATTTATTTTTCCTAAAAAATTATGACAAAGAATTTGAGATTTTTTCTGTAATCATGAAGAAGGAGAAAAGAAGAGTGGTTTCTTTGGGTACGCCACTCAACTCTGTGGGTTGTGCCACCGTGGCTGCAGTCTAGTTAAGTATGGGGTGAACGGGCAAATTCTCGCGTGTATATATAATAAGGAAGTGGATTTTCTTAGATAATTTATATATTGTTTTAAAATATGAATGGACTAGATTCGTCAAAATATCATTGTCTTAAATAATCATTTCATCAAATTTATCTCTAAATGATCAGTGTCTCAAATTTTATAGAAAAAAAGCTTACTACTTCAAAATTAGTCTTTATAAAAAACACATCCACATCTAAATACAAATTACATGTATTATATGTGTCTATGTGATAACGAAGACTAAGAGGCCAATTAACATTTCGATCTCTAGACAATTCCTTAGACATGATTACTTATATTGTCTTCAATATGTATGTGATAATAAATGGATGATCGAATATCAATTTATGGATAAATTGTTGAAATAAATTATAAGTATTGATTAGGTATTAATTTGTAACAAATGGGAGAATTCAAATTTCAATATCTAACACTGTTATTGTACCAACACTCTATAGTAACTATCCTCATTAAGAACAACTACTATTTAAATAGAATCATCATTATCTGTCTTTTTGGAACAATTCCTATGAAGTGGTTGATTTATGACTAGTGAAAGCATCTTACCCTTGACTTGTCAAACCTCTTTGATTTGAACATTTCTTTGCACTTATTTTTTTGCTCTTGAGACACTCAAACTTTCATCACTGTCGTCAATCTTCAAATCTTTCACCTTTAAAAATTCTTTGGATCTCGCAGCCATTTGAACTTTATTCAAAGCAATAGTATCTTCCTTACTATAAAGAATATCATCCTTAAAGTGCTCAAAGAATCTAGGTAATGAGCTCAACAATAATATAGTCGTGTCCTCATCTTTAATTTTCATCTCAATATTCTCATTATCATTGATAATCTTGTGAAACTCTATAAACTACTCCACTGCGGATTTATTCTATATCATTTGAAATAAGTAGAGTTGTTGTTTCAGACACAACATGTGAGTCAAAGACTTGGTCATATACAATGACTCGAGTTTTTCTCACATTGAAGTTGTAGTCTTCTCCATGGTGACTCTTCTTTTAGAAATTTATCTCTAAAGCACAAGATAATGGTGCTTTTGGTCTTATCCACCATCTCGGTCTTCTCTACTTCTTTTAGACATGCAGGCATTGAGGTCTTATGCTTCAATACATTTCTCGTGAGTTAAGATTGCTTGCGTATTCACTTTCCAAGATTCAAAATTTTTGTTTTTACAACCTCTAGATCTGTCAATTAGAACTCATGATGCTCACTTGTAAACAAAATCCATTTGCACCTCAGTGGACACCACTTGTTGGAAATTGAAAGGTTCATTCAAACCAAGAAATTTAATGTGTGAAGAAAAGTACAATGACAACCAAAATAATTGGTCTTTAGAATATATAAGTTTTTATACAATAAGATATCAATATTTAACTTGGCAAAGAAGATAAAGTAAAGACAATAAACACAATAACTTGTTACAAAAAATTACAAGAAAATAGTCATCAAAGTTTCTAAGAAAAAAAATTCTATTTTCTATTCAAGTGTTTCTCAATCTCTTTCATGCTCTATATATGAATCACATAAGCTCAAGATATTTAAAAGTGTTTCTTCCATTAGATGATTATAAAGGTTTCCCTTAACTCTTGTCTCTCTAAATTTTCCCTTACTCAAAAAATTTAGTCAAAATTGGATAACTTTACAAAATGATATATTAATTACTCAAGGTTAAAATATAGTCAAAATCAGATAACTTTACAAAATAATAGTATATTGTAAAAATAATTTTTATGAAAAAGTATTTAAAATATTTAAATAATTTTTTTAATTTTGATATAAAAAAGTCATAAAAAAGATAACATATCTAAAATAAAATGTTATATGAAAACTATTTGAACTAGTTTTCATTTGAATTTTTTAACAAAAAATTATAATATGTAAAATTATTTATAAAAAACTATAAAAATACACATAATCGTAATACTCTTAATTGTTAAAATATACTAATAATAAATATATATTTATAATTTTATATAAAATTATTTTTTTGAAAAATTAAAAATATTTTTCTCTCTAAAGTCTTAAATATTTTCAAAATATTGAGATAATTTAATATTTTTGAAGACATATAAATTTAAAATTACATAAAAATGGGTGTGTGGTGTAGTTTAATTCATATTTGTTAGTTGTACTAAATTAATGTGAATCGTTGGTCTATAGACTATAGTTAAACTTCTACCATTATTTTTTTTATAATGTATTAAAATAAATAAATTGTAGATACTTATAAATTAATATATTTTTTAAAAAAATTACATAAATATAATTATTATAAATAATATCATCTAATACAAAATAATTAAGAAAAATAATTTTTATATTTATATTCAATAAATAACATTTTGTTTCAAAATTATCATCCAACTATTAAGCAGATGAAACTATTAACATATAGAAATATTTGATATTTAATAAAAAAATTATAATTTTATTTTAAAATTTGAAACGAAACTTATATAAATAAATAATTTTCTTTTTACAAAAATCTTATATATACAGAGATTTTTAAAATATATATCCTACAAATTATTGTATCATGATAGAGGACAAATAATATAAATATAAATAAAAACTAATTTGTCAAATTAAATTTGGACTATATTTATTCTATGATTTGTGTGATTGTGGTTGTTAAGAAATAAATGAGTTCCACCAATCTATCCTGCTAAATATAGCTGTTCAATTACTCCCAATATATTCTTTTGACAAACAATATATTCTTTCTTCAAAGCTATATTTTAACATAATCTATTAAAGTATAGAGTTTTAGTACCATTTGTAGTCTTTATTAGATCAATTTATTTATCCAAACAAGTATGTGACTCCATGGAATACGACTAAGCTACTTCCAAATCTGTGTAGACTTTAGGAAATTAAGTGAACTGCGTTTCGTATTAAGATCCAATAAATTATTCATTTCATTTTTGTCTTATTAATAATGGAAAAATCTAAAATTTGATCGCTAAATTTCATCATTAATTAAACAGAAAAAATTACTATAATATTTTTTTAAGAGTTAAGAGATCAATATAAATTCTTTTAAAATTAAATGATGAAAATGAAAATCAAGATTAAGATATAACACTAAAAAGTGTATTAAACCTAGATTTTATGAAAGGATTTTTTTTTGAAAATAATCTTATTGAAACAATTACAAAAATACGAATTTTGGGCTTCACGATAAATTTAGAGTATTATTCATTACACTCCATACCTTACTCGCATATCCTAGCAAAATTTTAAAAATATTCTTAGAATTTAGATTTTGAATAATCAACAGGAAAAGTTATCATAAATAAAAAAGAAAGAATTAAATACACAAGGGGAACGACAAAGCCTAATCCTAAGGATATCCTTCTTATCAAACAAGTAATCTCTATTGATATCTTGATAAACATAATTAAACCAAGAGATAGGCTCTGTTTGGTAAAACTAGCTGATAGCTGATAGCTGATAGCTTTTAGCTGGTAGCTGGTAGCTTTTAGCTGGTAGCTGGTAGCTTATAGCTGGTAGCTGATAGCTGATAAGCTAATGTGAGTGTTTGGTAAATTAGCTGTTTCATTAGCTGATAAATACAAAATGACATTAATGGCATTTTAATTAATGAGGGTAATAATATATTTTAGTTAAAATAATAAGGGTATTAATGGAAGAAAAACTCACAAGCTAAAAGCTACAAGCTCAAAAGCTACTTCAATTAGCTTTTGAAAAAAAAGCTAAAAGCTAGTAAAAAAGCTACAAGCTAAAAGCTAAAATAGAGTTACCAAACAGAGCTTTTTTATTAATATGAGCTGAAAAGCTAAAAGCTAAAAGCTCTTTTTTTTGTCTTACCAAACAGACTCATAGTCTTGCACTTTAAACCAATGCTTGCCAAAGAATCTGCACAAAAATTGACTTCTATAAAGATATGTGTGATCATGAAATCAATATTTATCTTGTAATCCAAACACAAAAGCCAATGAGACTGAAGCTTTCAAGGCACCAAAGCATGATTTTTAAAGACATTCACTACGTAAATACAGTCCGATTCTAACCAAAGTTTAGCAATTTTTTTGCCATTTCTAAAACCATTATCGCAGCCAAGAATTCACCTTTTTTCGAAGTTTCGCATCCTAAGAAAGCAGAAAAGCTTAGAATGTGATAAGCAGAATGGTCACAAAATATGCCCCCGCACGCAGAAGCCCGCGGATTACCAACAGCAACACCATCAATATTACATTTTATCTATCCAGAAATAGGAGGAGACCAAAGAACCTCCAAAGTTGACAAAAACTTTTTAGGATTTATGGTTATGTCAAACCTTTTGAGAAAACATAAGTTGGAAATTGAGAAATTCGAGTGCATAAATACACAAAAATCTCTCTTTGAAACAAGTCAAATAATATGTCCAGATTTTGAAATCCATATTAACAACATATGAAAATTGAAATTTGGATGCACCTCAATAGACCAACCCCAAATAATCTTATTTGATTAAAATTTTAAAAACATCATTGGCGGGCTTGTTTGTTTTAGCTTTAAATATTGATTTTTTTGTTTGTATTTTTAAAAATGAATTTTATAAAACGGTTTTTCAAAATATTACAAGTTTTTTTAATATTAGTTTTTTCAAAATTAAAAGACTAATTTTGCCATCCTATAACATTAACATACATTATTGAAAATCAAAACATAGTCAAATTGTAATTTTTGCAAAAAGTAGTATTTCAAAATGATTTTTATGAAAAGCTATTAGAAATAGCTTTAAAATTAAGTGGTTTTTTGAAATTTTGATATCCAAAAAAAAAAATCGATAATATATCTAAAATAACATTTTAAGAATAACTATTCAAAATAAATTTTCATTTAAAGTTTTTATAAAAAATATTTATAAATTTTTTTACAAAAAATTATATAACACTATAAAAATTATTTTAAAAAAAATCTAAACAAATAGATCCTAAATGAAGTGAATAAATCAATTGTCATCATTTTAGTTCGTTTTTTTTATAACAGTTGAATGTAATAACCGAACCAAATCAATCTAAACTACTCATTTTTTATTGATTGAAATTTGTTCTCACTAAAGCCTAATCAAATTAGCTCATTATTTCCTAAAACTTGTTAAGAGCATTATTTCCTATAACTTGTTAAGAGCATCAATATCGACTAAAAATTTGAGTGGCTTCACGATTTTCAATGACACTATGTCATAGTGTCTTATATATTTGAATTAAAATGACAGTGGCCAAAGTTTTAATAACTACTAGTAACAAACTCGTGCATACGCACGAGTTCTGGTTGTTTTCATTATACATTTATTTTAAATAGAACGTCAAAAAAGAAAAAATATTTAAATTTTTTCGTATATATAAAATATTTAAATAATTTTTTTTACTTTCGTATATCATTTTTGGATCATAAATATCATCTTTCGTATATAAAAATATTTAAATTAATAATAGATTTTTTTCACGTATATGAATATTATTTATGTTTAGGTATCATTTAAAAAAAATATTTGGATAAATAATAAATTTTCGTATGTAAAAATATTTAAATCAATAATAGATTTTTTTCCCGTATACAATTTTTGAATCAAAATTTATTGGATCACAAATACCATTTTTCATATATAAAAATATTTAGATCATTAATAGATTTTTCTCATATACAAATATTATTTATGTTTAGGTATCTTTTACAAAAATATCCGAATCAATTGTAAATTTTCGTATATAAAAATATTTAGATTAATAATAGTTTTTTTTCCTGTATACCTTTTTTGTAATAATAGTTTTTTTTCCTGTAACGTTTTATTAATAAGTATTTATATGAATTACATATATAAGAAAATTTAAAAAAAAAATGGATTATACCATATTATATTTTGGTAATGTAAGAATATTCCAATTATTTTAAGATAATTTAGATTAAATATTAAATAAATATTTTTTATCTATTAGTTTGAAATCAAAATTAATCATCAGAAATTCTTATTAGAAGGAGTTAAGTATTTTTTTTCTTGTATTAAGTCATAATATTAAATATAATTATTTTCTTTTAATTTATGATATTTTTTTAAGATAAATTTATAAAAAATCATACTTAATTTATTAAATCCATTTTTATAGGACCAAAATGATCTTGTGGTTTTTGTGTATTCACCTATTGTTATTGTCCATGTAAAATATTCATTTATAAAAAATTATTGCCTTCCGATTTTTTATTATCATTGAATAAATATTTTTCTTATTATCATTCAATTAATATTTTCATATTCTCATTCAATTATTGTCTTTTTTTCATTTTTCATATTCTCATTCAATACCAAAAGACAATTGCAATTTTTGGAAAAAAACAAATAATTAAGAATGTTAATTATATAGCCGTAAAAAGATTCTGTGGATTAATGTCATTATTGATATAGACCCTAAGAATTGTTTAGAGATTAATGAGATAATTAGGGTATGAAAAATGACCTTAAATATGCTATTGATTTTCTTATATAGATAGTAGATAATTTGATGATCTTATATATTAAAAATTAATATATATAATAACACCCTAAATTTTTAAAGCAATATTTAGAAGATAATACTCATTCTATACTCATATAATATAACAAAATATTTAATAAAAATAAAAAATAAACAAAATATATATCTCTCTCAATGGAATGCTCTGTAATTAAACTTTTCCACTTTCTATTTCTCATATATTTTTTTTCTTTTTCAAAAAAAATAAAGTAAGAGTAATGTAGAAAAATGAAAAGTTAACAGTTTAGAAAAATAAAGTGGAAAAATTAAAACCTTTCACTTTATTTATTAAAAAAACTAAATCTTAATAATTAAAACTAACAACTCTTAATTAACAATAATAGTTAATAAAAATAATCTTAATTATTTTTATATTGAATTTTTCAAATCAAGTAAGAAATGACATTTCACCATTTAATTAAAAATTAAAGAAAAATAAATAAAAAAAGTAACCATGAGGAAGGAAAGAGAATGCACTGATGTAAATTTTGTGTGCAGCAACGTAAAAATAACTTTTTATCTCCAAAAACACTTATAAAAAGTGCTTATTTCAATCCAAAATCATTTTTTCTTTCTCTGATTTATGTCTTCTCTATTGTAATAAAATCAAGTAAACACCATACTCTCTTTCTTATCTCATTAAATCAACTCCATGTTTCTTTGTGGTCGTTAATATCCTTGATGCAGTCAAATTTTCCACTCTTTGTCACTGCAAAAAAATACATTAATGAATTAAAGGTAAGGAAACTGAATGCAGATGATGGTGCAAATCACAAATCTATTATAAAGCAAAACTTTTATCTTCACGTATCTGAATTTAAAATCCCGAAACAAACAAAAATTATATTAGAGAATCAGAAATTAAAATTGAAAATCAAATTCGTAGATATGCAGAATAGTAAGATCTGAAGTTAAGCAGAGCAACTGAATGATGGCAGAGCAGTGAATGAGGAGCAAAGGAAGAGAATAAAAAATTAAGAATGCAAAGAATGAAGAAGGTGGAAATGAATAACAGAGAATGAAAGAAGAAAAGGTGATGCAAAGAGATAGATGGAGGGACTCATACAATGGTTCAACAATTCCCAATACACTAAACCGTAAAAGCAATAAAAATACTGTTGTGTATGGAATAAAGCAAATGGATTTAGGGTTGAACTTGTGGATGAGAGATGCATTATGTAGTTATTATAGGATTCAAGAGGCAAACCAAATTGAATGAGAGGAATGGAAAAGGTATGCAAATTTGAAATTATGCAGACTTCACCTGGCTTTATGTCTGCATGACCCAATGAAAATGCACCGATGCAATAAAAAAAACGTGTTCCAATAAAGAAGTTTTGCATTAAATTGGATGTTGGAATGTAATCATGATTAAATGTAAAATGACGCTCAGGGGTATGTAAAACCATGTTTAATTGATTGTGATTAGGGTAATTAAGGGAATTTGGTGGTAATTGATTTTTATATATTAAAATAGATGGCTTAGCCCACTTTTTGATTTTATCCAATAAAGTATTGAGTTGGAGTATATTTTAAAATTAGTGGATCCCATTTAAAATTTTAAGCTAGTGGTATGAATGTTTGAATATAGTGAAGTGGTTTAAATAATTGAAAAGTGTGAAAAAATATAATTAATTAAGTGGAGTCCATTTATATCCCCCAATTTGGATGGCATGGATGTAGATTCTCTAATATCCTATCTTACATGGTAAGACTTTTAACATGTTCTTGAAATCTTAGTTGCATGTAACTTGTTCCAATATGTGAGTATTTTTACATTGTAAGTTTGATCAAACCAAATTCAACAACTTTGAGATTCAAATGTGAGTATTTTTCTCTTCACAAAACAAATACTAGTTTTTTACATTGTTTGTATTTTTAAAAATGAATTTTATAAAACGGTTTTTCAAAATATTACAAGTTTTTTTAATATTAGTTTTTTCAAAATTAAAAGACTAATTTTGTCATCCTATAACATTAACATACATTATTGAAAATCAAAACATAGTCAAATTGTAATTTTTGCAAAAAGTTGTATTTCAAAATGATTTTTATGAAAAGCTATTAGAAATAGCTTTAAAATTAAGAGTTTTTTAAAATTTTGATATCCAGAAAAAAAAACAATAATATATCTAAAATAACATTTTAAGAATAACTATTCAAAACAAATTTTTATTTAAAGTTTTTATAAAAAAAAAATTTATAAATTTTTTTTACAAAAAATTATATAACACTAAAAAATTATTTTTAAAAAAAATCTAAACAAATAGATCCTAAATGAAATGAATAAATTAATTGTCATCATTTTAGTTCGTTTTTTTATTAGTTGGATGTAATAACCGAACCAAATCAATCTAAACGAATAATTTTTTATTGATTCAAATTTATTCTCTCTAAAGCCTAATCAAATCAACTCATTATATCTTATAACTTGTTAAGAGCATCAATATCGAATAATTTTTTATTGATTCAAATTTATTCTCTCTAAAGCCTAATCAAACCAACTCATTATATCCTATAAGTTGTTAAGAGCATCAATATCGACTAAAAATTTGAGTGGCTTCACGATTTTCAATGACACTATGTCATAGTGTCTGGCCAAAGTTTTACTAATAACTATGGTTTAGCCCACTTTTTGATTTTATCCAATAAAATATTGAGTTGGAGTATATTTTAAAATTAGTGGAACCCAATTTAAATTTAGAATTTTAAGTTAGTAGTAAGAATGTTTGAATATAGTGAAGTGGTTTAAATAATTGAAAAGTGTGAAAAAATATAATTAATTAAATAGAGTTCATTTATACCACTAATTTGGATGACAAAGGATGTAGATTCTCTAACATCGTATCTTACATGGTAAGACTTTTAACATGTTCTCGAAATCAACCTTAGTTGCATGTAACTTGTTCCAATATGTGAGTATTTTTACATTGTAAGTTTGATCAAACCAAATTCAACAACTTTGAGATTCAAATGTGAGTATTTTTCTCTTCACAAAACAAATACTAGTACTTATCAAGAAATCAATTCCCATGTATCCATAAACAAGTGCTATTAAGTTCTTTCGAAGCAAAATTCATATAATCTAACAATATTGAAGTGATGACAGAGCTTGAATGAAGGTTCATGTTTTTCCTAACAAGAAAATACAATTTAGAGATTCAAACACTACATGCTGGTTCCTCTGACAGTCACCACCATCAACCTTAGACAGAACCGAACCGTCTTGTTACACGGTGAAGACATTACTCATAAGCCACCATGAATATTAAGTGAGTCATGTATTGAACTGACAAATGGTAGGCAAAGATTTCGTCTTCCAAATCTTCCACAATCCATTTTTCCCTATCCAACAAGTCAAGCTTAAAGCACATCCCCTGTGACGGCTTCTACGTTCACACATCAAACAACCTGTAGTAGGAATTTTCTTGCAGTTATTTTATCATATTATACGCAATCAATGAAGGTAAGCGCTATGCATTCATTCCCTTGCATAGCTTACAATGACGATTCGTTAAATGGAAGTACTTCAGCAAAATGGCTTGGTAGAAACTTCGAGCTCTTCAATTTTTCAAGAAACTCAATTACTAATAGTAAAAGAAGGAATATTTTCTTGGAGATCTGGAACGTTTGTCAAACACGGCGGTTTGGCTCCTCGATAGTAATAGAAGGCCATGACTTTAGACCACTCATCTGCATTGCGAATTGCTGAGAATCCACATAATGGAAATTAGTCAGTCACATGGAGAGAACACAAATAAATGAAAAAGATGAATTTCTTTTATTGATTGTTTTTTCGGTAACTTAGATAAACACCTTTATCACGGAATAAAATCTTCCCCGCTCTAGTAAAGATAACTTCTGGGAAAGCCGATACTTTAAGTGCTGCAACTAGTTCAGTCTCAACAACAGCATCGAGCGCCACACACTTTCATAAGATACATAATAAGATATCAGACAAAGAAAATCGTCGATGAAATAAAACAGATGAAACAAAAGGAATGATACTTTACTAATTACTTACTCTTGGTGACGGTAATCCACAGTTCCATATGATATGCACAGCCTTCACTAGTTCATCTCTAATTTTTTCATTCTCCTTTGGCCTAAACAAAAATGTGAAAAAGTTAGTTAGGATTGTTTTGGACTTGCTTGATTGCAAACATGATATAGAATACTCCAACTTCAAAAGCGTAACAGCAACGTCATCAAGAATTATAGTCGGATGCCGAGGCTATCTGCACATTAGGTTGAAAGTTAAGAGTGGTCTCTCATGTTAGTTATGAGCGTTCTCTCATGTTCTTAGTATTTTTTTCATGAAATTCATATATACATTAATGGTGGATTTTTTTTTTAAAGCACAAATAGATTAAATAAAAATGAACGAGATTACAAAATACTGGGGGCAAAAACCCGACTTATTCACACCACATCAAAAAGTAGTAAACAATCCAAATTAATTACAACTACAAATTAGTGGTCTAAAAGAAAGAAGTAAAAACACGCACGACGCTGGCACTACCTAGCGAACCTGCGTACAGGGACAAAACTAGATAGAAAATAGGTGTTGTGTGAGTCTTCATAAATTTAGCTAATGGCGAATGAACATACGCCAACACTAACCGATTCACATACCAACAACTCCCAGCGAGAAATCACAACAAGCATAAAAGCTCTTTCAAGCCAAACAAACCTAAATCGTAGCGAGAAACGCATCACGTGCACAATCCAGCAAAGCCACGTAGAGGCGCCAAATCAAATTGCAAAAAGTGTGAAAAGTAAAATGACAAACACCGAACTCAAATTTCGAAGACAGCGAAAAAAACCCGGTTGTCAACACGATAACGAATTCATTAACCAACAACTTATTGACAAATTGCAGCCAGCAATAACGACCATTTCTGGTCAAATGGGCCGAGACACCGAAACCAAAAATGAGGAAGAAAATATCAACTCCATTTCTACGCATCCAAACAGTTAACAAAAGACAACGCAAACCGAAAGAACAATTCAGCGAGCAGAGTAACAGCCAAATCAAACACTGCAAAACCAGATCAGAAACGAAACCAAAACAGAAAACCAGATCTAAAACGAAACAGAAACAGAAACCCAGAGATCTAACCCAGAAAAACGAGCTTCTTCAATGTCTATCCAGAAACTTCCGCCGGCGTTAGTTGAAAAACAACACCAGCAACGACAACCAGTCTACCCAAAAGTCACCAAAACCAACCGCCGACGAGAAGAAGCACAAAAAACAGAGGAGAAACACCATTGTCGGACTGGACCTTGTCAAATAGACCGGCACAGAACCGGTAGCTCATGTTCTTAGTATCTGAATCATAATATAAATACATAACATAACCATCTCTTTCTCTCAAACCACGTCTCTTATTCTCTCTAAAACAATCCGAAATCCAAAAAAAAAAATACTCACTTCGCATGCATAAAGTATGAAAACCAAATCAACAACTTACTCGAGCAACTATAGGGCTAAAGTACAGAATGTAGAAGAGTATAACAAGCTAGCAAAGACTAATTGTAGAAGTAGAACAAACCTTCTATACCGATTGTGCACGAGAATAATCAAGGGACTAATGTCTTTAAACACAGTTTCCTCCCATTCCGCAGCCTTTATGTCTTTGATAGGACGAATGTAATTGTCATCTTGCCACACTACTTCCTTATCATCATCAACATCATCGTTGTCATCACCATCATCATCATCTTCCTTCTTTTTATTTTGAATAGTAATCTTATCGAAAAACTGGCCGAGACTAAATCCCCAACCATCAGCATCTTGAGGCCAATTAGGATCCTCCTCTTCCACAACAAGTTGGTAATCATTAATAAGCTTTTGCATTTTCTTCTTCTTTTCATCGGTATCTTCAACCTCTTGAATATCAGGTTTCTTATCCATAACCTGTCTGATTTTCCTCCTCCATTCCTGTCTCTCTTCAAGACTCATAGCATAAGGGTCATTTTGTTTCGAGGAAGACGACACATCGTCTTCGTCATCATCATCATCACTGTCACTGTCACTATATGGTTCTCGCCCTCTTCTTTTCGAATTAGTACCATCCGATTTGAGTGCTTGAAGTCTCGTAATTCTGGAATAACCAACCTGTTTCAGGGAAATAGAGAGAAATTCAACATGATATATATGTAAAAAAGTAAACTTTAGATTAAAATGATGAAATTGAAGTACTTGCCTGCAAAGAGGGTTTTGAGAAAAGGGTGAAATTGAAGGTTTTGCTGGGCAAGGTGAAGTTTGTTTGTTTGATTGGTGAAATGAAAGAAGATAAGGGTAAAGTGAGTGTCATTTCTTCAAGCACAGAAATGAAAGTGTCATCAATTGTTAAAAATAACAATAACAATAATAATGATTTGAAAGTGTGAAAGTAAAACAAAAAAAAACATAATTTGAGAATGGAAAAGGACATAGGAGCTATGTTAAGATGTTTCATTACCTTTCAGTTTCTGTTTTGGTCGGAGAAGTGCTTCCCCGCCGGTTTCTTTTTTCTCTTTAGAGAGATAGTAGTACCCAAAGACTAGAGGGATAGAGGGTTTTTGGGTTTATCTTAGTGCAAATCATATTTTAGAATACAATTATCTAGAAAGACTCATTTTGATTTTTGACACATTTAAATGCATTTTTAATTTTTAATTTGATGATTTTTAATTGACTTAATTGGAATTTTGATCTCCTATTTTAAATGGTTTTTTAGTTTTTTTTTTTTTTTTTATAGATGTGGCATTTGAAAAGTATGTATGACTTGGCCAAGAGTATCTGGTGTCACGTCAATAAAAATATTTAAAATTTTAGAAATTAATTATTTTATTTTCTTAAGTTTTTTTTATTTATATTTTTAATAATTTAATTTCTAATCATTTAATTTTTTATAAATTTAATTAGAAATTAATTATTACCAATTTAAAAAATATAGACGTAGGCCTAAAGTCCATATCAGTAAAACTAACTTGTAGCTAATAGCTGATAGCTGCTAAGTTAACATGGGTGTTTGGTAAATTAGTTGTTTTATTAGCTGATATATATAAAATAACATAAAAGGACATTTTAATTAATAAGGGTAATAATATATTTTGTTAAAATAATAAGGGTATAAATGGAAGAAAAAATCACTGACTAAAAGCTACAAACTCAAAAGCTATTTCAAATAGTTTTTGAAAGAAAAGTAAAAAACTATTAAAAAAGCTACAAACTAAAAGTTAAAAGAGAGTTACAAAACAGAATTTTTTCATTAATGTGAGCTGAAAAATTAAAAGTTAAATTTTTTTTTTTTAGGTCTTGCCAAACAGACCCTCGGTAACAACCCAACAATCTAAGTTACAGTATAACCCAACAATCAACAATCTAAGTTACAATATAAATAATGTCAAAAAGTTATTTAAATATTGGTATTTCTTTTTTTTTTTAATGAATGAAAATATTGGTATTTCATGTTGAAAATTCGATATGAGACTTATTGGCACAATGTTGGGTCCCAAACGTTTTCCAGCATAGTGTCATATATTAAGAAATTTGTAGGCACATGAACAAAATGGGTAGGTGGATAATCCTTTTCAATATTTATTTCTTCAAATACCCCTTCAGCAATTATAAGCACAATGCTATTAAACTTCTAAATTGTTGTAAGCAAAGATACAAAATATATTCATCAAATGGATTATTTATGCTTGGTACCTAGAGATTTAATACGGAGAGTATTCTAATATCTTAGAGGCCAGAAGAGGTATAAGGCAAGGGGATCCAATCTCCCCTTTGCTCTTTGTGATTATGATGGAGTATATGAATAGGGTCATGTCCAAGATGACAAAGAATCCAAATTTCAATTACCATAACAAATGTGAGAAGTTGGGCATTACTCATCTGGCTTTTGCAAATGATGTGCTTTTGTTTAGTAGAGGTGATTGTAAATCCATTGAGATGCTGCTTGAAGCCTTCAAAACATCTTCTGATTCAACTGGGCTTATTGTAAACCCTAAGAAATGTAAGGTTTTTTATGGAGGGATGGATACTGACACTAAACAAATGGTGAAGCATCTAACAGGTTATGAAGAGGGTCAGCTTCCAATCAGGTACTTAGGCATTCCTTTGTCCAGCAAAAAGCTGAATATTAATCACTACATGCCCATGATTGATAGGATTGTTAGTAGAATTTGACATTGGTCTGCTAATCTCCCAAGCATAGCTGGCAGGATTCAATTGGTAAAAAGTATAGTTGTGGCCATTGCTCAATATTGGATGTTCAGCCTTGTAACTCGGTTTTTTTGGCGAACTGACTCCTTTTCATTTTTATTTTAATTTTATTTTTGCAAGAGTCGCCACCGACTTTTATTTTATCCAAATAGGATAGGCATAAAAGAACAGGAAAGACCTTTTAACAGATTTTGGGTTCGGGGGGTTGGTTATACAAAGGGAAGGTTTTAAGCACCCTTTGTATCCATGGTTATCCATGGGCTCTTAATTTTGCTTAGATCACTTTTGTCTTGTTTGATTTTGTTTGCTTGAAAAGTGGGTGTGGGTGTGTGTTGGAAAAAAATGAAAAGTATTTGAACTTTTGATTTGAAAAACCTTGTAATGATCCTTGGCGGATGCCTACAAAGTTTTATCTTTTGAATTTTGTTTTTGTGAAAACAGTGATTGAAAGTTTGATTTAAAACAGCTTTGAAATTGATTTGAAAATAGAAGAAGTGAAGATGGACACTAGGTCATATAAGTCTCTGAAGAGTTTCACTGGGAATAATGCCCTTCAAATACCAGGTGAAAGTTTTTGAAAATAGATGAGAAGTTTTGAAAATACGTTTTTTTGAAAATGAGAGGTGTTGGGTCTTATACTCAGGGAGAGGTCCAATTGAAATTGATTTTGTTTTAATTGAAAAGCAACAAGAGGGAATTACGCTAGAGGTGCAAGTGTGCGAAGTGTGTTGTATTCAGATATTTATATCCTGAGTTAGTAAACTAGAGATTCAATTATTATCTTATCACCTAATTACTAACAATTAAATATGTACAGGAAATTAAATCCTACGCTATTACATCGCTTTGGGAGATTTACATGATTATCGGTGCGAAAAGTAAATGCGAGAAAATTGAATCTATGCTATTACATTGATTTGCAACCTATACATTTGTCTAAGAATGTAAATTGCAATAGGTAAATAAACATGTTTTTTGATTTTCTTAAAGGTATAATTAGGTTAAGAGAAAGTAAGATAACAAAATCCTAAATCTAAAACAAATTAAACCTAATTCATTTTTTTATTTTTTTTATGTTTTTAATTAAATTAAAAGTCTAATTAATATAATTAAAAGTCCAAATGATAGAAATAAAATCAAGCCTAATTAATAAGTCAGGATAATAAGTCTAAAATGATTAGTCCATTAAACCTAATAAACTAACATATATATATATATATATATATATATATATATATATATATATATATATATATATATATATATATATATATATATTTTTTTTTTGTGATTTTTGGAATTGATTTTAAGTTAATTAAAAGTTAATTAAACAAATAATTATACAAATAATTAACCTTAACAAGAAAAATATTCTTTTTTTATGTCAAAAATTAAATTATAAAAATATAAACCTAAATCTAAAAGGAAAATATTTTTTGGAGTTTTTTTTATTGGTTGAAAATAATTAAAAAGCAATATTTACATAATTACTAATTAATTAAGCAAAATAAAGTAATTATGAAGAAAAATAAAATATTTTTATGTCAAAAATTAAAATAATATTTTATCAACTTAAAACTGAAATTAAAATTTTTTTTTTTTGGTTTTTTTAAGTATTTTTAATTAATTTTTCAAAGAAAATAAAAAGAAATTAAAGATATTAAAAACAGTGATCCTGTGTGGTTAAACAGTGATCTGAGGGCTGAGAAGAGCCAGCACATGGCATGAGCGTGGGTCATAATGCACTGAATCCAAGGTCTTTGTCCCAGTCAGCGTGGGGACCGCTACTATTCATCATCTTCAACCTTTTTCCTGCGGATTTTGCTGCAGATTTTCTTGCGGATTTTCCTGCGGATTTCTGGATCCTTTAAAAACCTACAAAAATGAAAGGAGCAAAAAAGGGGGACCACCCAGATCTACATAAAATCACGCTCTGAGTTCAATGGTGGCGTTAGTTTTGTCATTAGAGCAACATAGCTATGGATTCGAAGTTTGGTCATGGTTATGTTCTAACATGGTGTTCTTTGTTCTGGACATTAAAGCTTCATGTTAACGTTCAAACCTTCTTTAAATAACTTCAAGAACATGTTAGCATCAATAGATTTCATTAAAACATAAACATAATAAAAATATGAGAAATTGAAAATATGCATAAATATGGAGTTTTGAATTTATGAACTCCAAACACTACTACATGTTACAAGCTACATGATTCTTACTCTATGATATCCCAAGAGTGGAATAGAGTGATTGGATTTGATGGAAAGTGGCTATTTGAATGAGCCTTGATTTTTACAAGTTTCTTGAATTTTTTGGTTATGGAGGATATACTTAAACTATGGCTTTTTTTCTTCTCCTCCCTCTTGAATGAAGAAAATGAAGCTTTATTTATAGGCAAATGATTTGATATGGAAGCCTTGCAAGTTGAGATTGCAATGAGTGATTTTGGAAAAGAAGATAAAATGGAATATTTTTTCAATGAGTGCATTTGCTTAACCATGGATAAAACACTCAAGTATTATTGTCTCCAATATTGCAATCTTATCTTAGATGCTTTGAATAGGTCATTGCTTGCATCACATGATCATCTTGGATAATATCTTTGAATTATCTCACTTTAATTAAATTTTAAATGAATAAAATTCAATAAAAATGAAATAAAATGTCATGAACCATGGATAGGTCTTGAATTCCCTTAGCCATATGAGAATCAAGATTGAATCACAAAAGAATTGGCCTTTTTTGAAAAAGAATCAAGTTTTGGTCATTACTTGCTTCATGCATTTTTTCCAAAAAAAGGTCAACTTCATCAAGGCATATCTCCCTCAATTTTGATCCTATGAAAGTGTTCTTGTACTTTTTGGAAATCCCAAGATGTCCTCTACAAGCCACTTTGGAAGCTTTTTTGCATTTGGAGAAGTTATCTTGATGATATGGGCTTTGAAAAAAACTGCTTTTTGCTGACTTTGAAAATGACCTGTAATGTTTTGGCTCATATCTCTTATGCGGAAGCATTTCTTGACCTTGGGCCTAACATCAAAGTTGTAGAGAATTGAATTTCCTTCAAAATTATCTTTTTTGGAATTTTTATAATGAATCAGGATAGAGTTATGGGTGGTCAAAGTTTAGTTGACTTTTAAGTCAAAAAACCCTAATTTTGCAATTTTGAGTTTTGTTGATTTCTGAACTTTTCTTGATGAATTATGATCAATACTTGATCAAATGATGAATATTAATTCAAATAATTGATGTTGACTAAAAATTTTGATTTTTGACTGCAGTTGACTTTTTTCAGATGAACTGCAGTTTTGCGATCTTTCAATGAATCAATGTCTTCTCCTCAATTGAATGACATGAATGGACTATAATGTTGATTTGAAGGCCTTTGAATCATATTGTGAGTCTTGGAATCATCTCCTGATTAAAAGTCAATCCTTTGATGAAATTAGGTCAAAACCCTAATTTGGCGCTTCTGGCGATCTTGAGAGTTGTCTGCCTTAAACTGAGCCATCCTTGGACTTGAATATTGATTGAAGGAACCTTTGAGTCTTGAGAGAATGTTGAACCTCTTGTGGGCCTCAAAACCCTAATTTCTTCAACTTTCTCTTGACCATTCTCCTGTCTTTTTAACACACAAGTTACAAACTTTTTTTCTTTCTTTTTTTTTGTTAGTAAATAAAAATATGCATGATGATAAATGATAATGATAATGATCATAATACTTAGAAAAATGATGGGATCTTAGAGGTAAAAAATTAGGGTATGACAAGCCTTCCTCTACCTGATTGTATCATCAAGAAGCTGGATACCATTTGCAGGTCCTTCATTTGGTCAGGAGGGCTTCTCCAAGCAAAAAAAGCCATGTGGCTTGGAAGAAGGTATGCAGGCCTGTAAAACAAGGGGGATTAAATATCCTGAATTTTTAAAATCTGGAATAATGTTGCTTTATTGAAATGCCTTTGGAACATTTGTATGAAATTGGATAACTTGTGGGTCAAATGGATTCGCACTTACAATCTAAAAGGTTGTGATGCTATGTCTGAGTTGCATTCTAATAACTGTACCTTAGAGCTGTCAAAATGGGCTAGTCCATATGGGCCAGCCCGTCAGGCCCGAAAAATTATAGCGCTTGGGCCTTAAAATTAGAGCCCATATTTTTCAGGGTCTTTTTAGCCCAGCCCTAAAAAGCCCGCTACCCATTAGGGCTAGCCCATATGGACCGTGGATATCCCATTAGGCCCGCATAATTATAAAATTTAAAAAATATATATAAATATTTATATTATTTACTCCAAAATATCATATTGATTTTTCTCTCCTCACTAAATTTTATCTCTATTCTATTTGATCTTTCACTTTTAAATATAATACATTAATATAATCAACATTTTTTTTTGAGAGAATATAATCAACATTCTTAGATTGTATTATATTAGTTTTCTGTTATTTTAAATATTTAAGTATTATTTTATACAATTTGGACATATATTGTATTTAAAAACACGTTATAATATTAATAAGAGATAATTTAGTACTTAAAAATGTATTATGTCTAAAATACTATAATTTTTATTTTATTTATAGTAAATATTATGGAGTTTTTATTTTAATTTTTTTCAATTAAAAAAGCCCAATTAGGGGCGGGTAGTCCGAAACCCATCTAGGGTCGGGCTTGGGTAGTAATTCTCGAGCTAATATTAAATCGGATCTTTTTGGCCCAGCGCTAAAAAGCCCAGGGCCCGCCAGGGCCGGCTCGTTTAGGGCCGGGTAGCCCATTTTGACAGCTCTACTATACCTGGATCCTTAAGCATATAATGGCTAGAAAAGTAGACATTGACAATATTCAGCAACTCTGGAACTGCATGGTTATGAAGAAAAGGTTCAAAATGATGCAGGTTTACAATGTGTTGATCGAAGACAGCAACAGGGTTGACTGGTATCATATGATGTATCATAACATTGCAAGACCTAGAGCTAAAGTCATAATGTGGCTTGTATGTTAAGACATGCTGCCAACAAAGACAAGGCTGAAGAAGTTTGGATTGCTGCAACATACAAACTGTGAGCTTTGTGATGAGGATGATGAAACCATGGAACACTTGATGTTTAACTACAAAGGGGCTGTCAACATTTGGTCCCCTGTTCTGAATTGGATGGATATCAATGAGGATTGTAGAATTGAATTCAATTAGATCAAAAGGAAAACTAGTGGGAAAGGTTGGAAAATGGGATTACTTAAAGCTACAGTAGCTGAAGTTTTTTACGGAATATGGATGCATAGGAATAGTAAGATTTTTGGGGAAGTGGGTGGCTACAGAGACCAACAGGCTGTTATCATAAATATTATAGATGCTATTGTCTATAGAGGGTGGATGAAACCCAAATATAGGAATCATATAGTTAACATACTGATGTAAATAGATGTCCAATTTATGTGGCTGTTTTAAGCTTGTGCTTGTAATTGTTCACTTTGGAATAAATAAAATCTTTTATTTCAAAAAAAGATACAAAATATCCTCCAGATGAAGCACCTAAAGCCACAAGAAGAAATTTCTCAAGCTTTCTCTCACTAACCCGTCATTCTAGAATATCTTTAACTATCAACAATCAACTACCAACTATCTAGCCATTATTACAAGATACCACCATTCTACTTAATATACTCTTTCCTTTTTCAAAATTTACAAAGCAAAAAGGTCAATAGTGTCTCTTCATAATCAACCAAATATTCCAACCTTTTCCTCAAATCTCCTATCGCCACCTGTATTGTCCATTTGTTTAAACAATGTCCCACTTTATCTAATCATTTCCTTCTCTCTCAGAACAACTCTCTCTCTCTCTCTCTCTCTCTCTCTCTCTCTCTCTCTCTCTCTCTCTTTCTCAAAATACAAAACAATTCTCTCTCTCCCTCTCTCCATTTTCTCTCTTCTCCTCTCTCTTTGCCTCGAAACCCTAGCATCAGAGAAGACGAAGAAGCAAACTCATAAATTCCATAAACTCTACCTGAAGGATAGAAAAACACTTAGAAAGGGGGGTTTGAATAAGTGTAGCTTTACAACTTGTAAGATAAAAACATTTTGCACAATGATTTTTATCCTGGTTCGTTGTTAACTAAACTACTCCAGTCCACCCCCTTGGAGTGATTTACCTCACCCGAGGATTTAATCCACTAATCACACAAGATTACAATGGTTTTCCACTTAGACAACTTCTAAGTCTTCTAGAGTATACTGATCACAACCTGATCACTCTAGGAACAAACTGCTTAGATACCCTCTAAGACTTTCTAGAGTATTCTGATCAACAACCTGATCACTCTAGTTCTTACAAATTAATGTAAACAAATTCTTTTAAGAGTTACAATGCTTCTTATAAAGCTATTATCACAATTGTGATTTTCTCTTAAGTTTAAGCTTAATCTCACTAATATATTACAACAGCAAAGTAGTGAGGTTGAAGATGAAGTTTGAGAGCTTTTTGAATTTGACAGCGTTTCTGTATATTTGCGCAAGTGTTGTATTCAGCTTCTCATCAGAACTTCTATTTATAGGCGTTTGAGAATATGACCGTTGGGAGCATTTAATGCTTTGCGTAATCCGTACAGCATTGCATTTAATGTTTCACTCTTTTGTCAACTACCTCGAGCCTTGCTTTCGCTGTGTCTACTGACGTTGCCTTTAATAGCTACTAACGTTCCTTTTGTCAGTCACCGTAGCCTGCCATCTTGTACTTGCTTTTGATCTGATGTTTGTGTAAACAACGTTTGAATATCATCAGAGTCAAACAGCTTGGTGCAGAGCATCTTTTTGTCTTCTGACCTTGAAGTGCTTCTTAGCGTGATACCATGAGAACTTCAGTGCTTCTGCTTCTGATCTCAAGTCCTTCTGATGCTTCCATAGACCATGTTCTGATTCTGCTTGACCATCTTCTGATGTCTTGCCAGACCATGTTCTGATGTTGCATGTTGAACCTTCTGAGTCAGTGCTTCTTGCGCTGATTTTGTGCATACTCTTTATATAATTCCTGAAATGGAAATTGAATAGTATTAGAGTACCACATTATCTCATACAAAATTCATATACATTGTTATCATCAAAACTAAGAATATTGATCAGAACAAATCTTGTTCTAACAATCTCCCCCTTTTTGATGTTGACAAAAACATATATAAATGATATGAATTTGCAATCAGAATATCAGACGGCTAAAGACAATTACACAGTTATAGCATAAGCATATAAACATAGTGTGTGAATATGTCTCCCCCTGAGATTAACAATCTCCCCCTGAGATAAATAATCTCCCCCTGAAATAAATACTGGAAGAAACTTATAAATAAAGGACTTCCCTGAGTATTTTCCATTTCAGTTGAGACGATCACATATGCTTAGATCTTCATAACATTCATAGCTTCTGCTTCTTGCTTCCATAGGACAGCTTCAGAGCTTGAATTTTTTCTTGGATCATTGCATACTAGATTGTATCAGAACATTGTTGAATGTACCAGAGCATCATCAGAGCATCTCTACATCCTGAAATGTTACAGAACAAACTACACGACAAAAGTCAGAGCATGAATGAATCAGAACATAAAATATGTATCAGAACATATAATATGTACCAGAGCATAACAATAATGTTTCAGAGCATATTTAAAACAAAAACATGCATCAGAACATATAAGGAATAAGAATGAGTTAGAGCATATTCTATCATCAGAATATCATAACATTCTTCCTTCTTGCTTCTGATCTTGAAGTTTCACAGCACTCAGCTTGCTTCAATTTCCATGAGCATGTTTCTATACAGAATTGCTTTTCCCCATGTCTTTGCTTCTCATGTTGAGCTTTTAAGATTGTCTTCAATCCTTCAAAACACTTAAAGACACAGAACTTGCAAATTCTTGTTAGAAATGTGGAGACTTCTTCCCAACAACTGAAAATATAAATCAGATCATTTATCACATTTTCTCCCCCTTTTTGTCATAACATCAAAAACACAAAAGATTCAGATGAAAAATATAACAATACGAGAGAAAAGAAAATAATTTTCAGTGATAGCAAAAGAGAATTATCAGAAGGTACAAGGAAGATGCATAGAAGATAGATGCAAGAAATAAAGAAACAACTAAGACACAAAGGACTAAGACGACCCTAGCTTAGACATAATCTTGGCCAGCATGTCATGAATCCCAACATTGCTCTCAGTATGCCTCTCCATGAAAGAGCGGAACTCAGCATTGATGTCTTCTTGCTTGTCCATTCGAGAAGCTAGCTCAACTTGGTTCTTCTGAATAACCTCTAGAGTCTTCACCAGAAGAGAGGGTTCACCAGAAGAAGCTTCCCAACTTCTGTTCAGAGGGACAACAATCTCAATTGCAGCTTCCATTGTCAGATCATCATCATGATTTTCCTCAACAGGAATAGTCTCAGCAGGATGATCTTCAGTATCAGCTTCTCCCATATAAGCATCTTCTTCATACTCAGGAGCATGAAGATCAGAATCTCCATTCTCAAGAGCTTGAAGAATGGCAGCAAGATTCCTTGGAGCAGAAGGACCTTCAACTTCTAGAGGATCAACAACTTCTGGAATGACCAAATTGGGGTCCTCCTTAGAAGGATTTTCCCTCAGAAAGTCAAACAATGACTTGAAGTCTCCAGTCAGAACTGGATACTTAGGTCTCCAGACCACAATCTCCCTGCAAGGATTGGCTTCCATCTCCGCAGAAACTCGTGCTTCTGCAAGTTCATCAATGAATTCCTTTTCTTCAAGACAATATCTTCCCCCAAGACGACTGAACCAAAAATCTTCATAGGGCCTCAAAATTCCACAAGGTCGTGGAGCAAGTTCTACACAAATTTCCTGGAGTTCTTGAAAACAAGCATCTGCTTTTATTCTGAAGAGTCTCCAAAATCTTCGCATAGCAACATCATTTAATCCAACATGATGAGCTATTCTGAGAGTGTCAAAGATTCTTCTAAGATTCCTCTTTACCATTTCATAGATTACACCAGTAGGGTATGCTCGGCGAGAATTTATTTTGGTTATGGGAGAATTTGGTTTTGGGACAGAATAGGGTTGAGGCTCTCTATCAAGACAGAAGGATGATTCTGCTTCATTCTCAGAATCTAACACTACCAGCTCAGCTTCAAGACGAGGCTTGGGTGTGTAATTGCAGTCACGGAGCAATTGCTCATGTGATGCAGAATCTGGGAGATCTGATACAGAAGGATTATTTTGAGAGGTGGAAGGAATGGGTTCATAGTTTGCATGAGGTGGTGGTTGAGAAGAGGATATATTTGTGTGAGGTGGAAAGAGAGTTTGAAGGGGTAGAATATCAAGAACAGGGTTTTCAAGGACCTGGTCAGAAGTAACATTGGTTTTGGATGGAGAGGGAGGAACGGAAACATTTTTGATGGGTGAATGAGGAGGGGTAAGAGAATTGGTTAAAGGAGAAAAAGGAGGTGTGAGAACATGGATGTTTATGGGTGATTCTGATGGGGCTGTTTCTGGTTGATTTACTGGTTCAGGGGTTTGAGCAATAACTATTGGTGCAACTTTTGAACATAAAGCAGGAACAAACACGGGTTCAGAAAGATGTATACCTTTAGACACATTCTGAATCGCTTCAAACACAGCCTCAAGATTTCTCTGCTTCTTGCTTTTCTTCTGCTCTTCCACAATCTTTGCCTTTCCAAGAGAAATTTCTCTTCTTCTGGCAGATTCCAGTCTCTCCTTCTCATTATCAACAACCTTCTGACCTTCAACTACTTGAGTTGTTGGTCCTTGAATAATTTCTTCTTGCTGATTCACAGCTTCTTCTTCTTCATCCGAATCTTCAATGATCAATTTTCTTTTTCTTGTCTTCTTGTTTTCAACAGCCTTTCCAACTTCCACATTCTTATTTTTCATCTTTCTTTTCTTCTTCTTCTTCTTCTTCTCAGCAGTCTCTTTTTCACTATCTTTATTTTCAACTAAAACTTCCTGAACATCTTCAGCAATAACTTCTTCTTGAGCAGCTTTCTCAACAACAATAGTAGCAGCAACTACACTTTGGACTACCTTCTCCTGGTTAACAGAAGGATGATAAAATTTTCGCTTTGTCCTTCTTTCCTTCTTGACAACAGCATCAGGTGCAGCTTCTGAAACATCTTCTGAAGCGGTAGGCTTGGAAGTGGAGACTTTCTTGCGACCACCTTTAGCAGGAGCATATTTGTCTTTTTCTTCCTTGAGTGAGTTCAGATATTTAGTTCTGACTCCTGGCAGCTCACTTCTGAAGAAGGATTCAAAGTCAGCAAGAATATGATCTCTTCTGCTTCTTGCTCCAGGAAGAGGTTGAGGGGTTTGTCTGATAGCTTTAATAACATTCATCTTTCTCAAGGTGAGAGCATTCAAGCAGCTTCCAGTATCAACAACAAGATCTTTGATAATTCCTTGAGCTTCCAAGTCCTCAACAATCTTGGAATGAACCAAAAGGTTTGTAATAATTCTTCCAAAAGGAATAATAGTACACTTCTTTGTTCTGAAGGCATTTCTGGAATCCCTCACAGCAGTCCACATGTGGTTGAAGATTATGTAGATAACATCAACCTTCTTCTGAGTGGCAATGCAATACAGAATGTATTTTTGCTCATTGTTGACAAAATCTGCAGAATGGGTTGATTTCCTGTGATAGAAACACCCTAGAAGAATCTTGGTCCAGATTTTGTAGAGATCCTTCAGGCCCTTGACACGATTGGTTTTCTTCACGTCTGTATAGAGAGTAGCCAACACCTCATCCCAATCAGCCCTTAGATCAATTTCATGAGCACCCTCAGGGTTTCTTAGATCAAACATCATTCTCAGGATGTTTTCAGTAACGACCACAAACTTCCCATGAATAAAAGACAAAATAGATTTAGGAGCAACAACAGCGTGCACCCAAAATTCTTTTACAAGATCTGGGTAAACCGGTCCACAGAACTCAGCAAATAATGAAGTCCATCCTTGAAAAATGATATCTTCTTTAAGAAGAAACTCATGTTCTTCAAGACTATCAAAGTCTACCATAAGTTCACATATAACTTCCAACTCCTTTTTGGGAATAGAGCAAGAGATCACAGGAATAATCTGTTGTTCTTCTTCTTGAAGATGAAGAGGAACAGAGGAACCAGCGTTGAGAGATGATGATGCAGCCATTGAAACAGTACTGAGATTGCAAGAAATATTTCTGGGTTTGCGCTTAGGGTTAGAGAAAAGGGCAAAGAGGTTGCAAAAATGCATGCACAAAGAGAGAGAGAGAGAAAGGGAGCGAAAAAGTAAAACGTTATATAAACTTATGAGAATGAACAGTTATAGAATCAATTGAAATCAAATGCATTAAATGATGAGTGACGTTAGGTGAGAGAACGTGGTAATTGAAATGATTTAACACAGTTACCTAGGGCGGCGTCCCATCAGTTACTCACGCTTTTACCAACCGTGCAAACACGTGTTCACCATCAGAGGACACTTGATGCCAGCTGTGTTGCATTGCATTTGCTTCTGATGATGAATAGAGCTTTTCATCTTCTGATTCTGATCACTGATTCTGACTACCATTCTTTAGAAATGATCTAGTTCTGATAGGATCATCTTTCTTTCCAAGAATCATATCTTCTGAATGAGCTGAGGTGAGTCTAGAAGATCTTCTGACTGTTGGCTCTTCAGAAATTCTGAGATTCTTTAAAGATGCAGCAACTTGGTCTTCTGATTCTTTGCTTCTGAGATTTTCAGCTTCTGAAACATCAATATCTATATCTGCAAAATTCTCAAACTGCTTTGGCTTTTCAAGACCAAGCTTATCATCAAATCTGATATTGATTGATTCTTCTACAACCAATGTTTCAGTGTTGTATACTCTGTAGCCTTTAGAGCGTTCAGAATATCCAAGAAGGAAACATTTTTGTGCCTTAGAATCAAACTTACCACGATGATCTTTAGTATTCAGAATATAACAAACACATCTAAGAGGATGAAAATAAGAAATGTTGGGCTTTCTGTTCTTCCACAATTCATAAGGAGTCTTATTTAGAATAGGTCTTATAGAGATTCTATTCTGAATATAACATGCAGTTTTTATTGCTTCTTCCCAGAAATGCTTAGCCATATTGGTTTCATTGATCATGGTTCTGGCCATTTCTGGTAGAGTCTTATTCTTTCGCTCTACAACTCCATTTTGCTGTGAAGTTCTAGGGCAAGAGAAATCATGGGCAATACCATTTTCTTTGAATAACTCCTCAAAGAATCTGTTCTCAAATTCACCACCATGATCACTTCTGACCTTTATGATTTTGCACTCCTTTTCAGATTGAATCTGAGTGCAGAATTCAAAGAACACTGAATGAGATTCATCCTTGTGTTTTAAGAACTTTACCCATGTCCAGCGGCTATAATCATCTACGATGACTAATCCATATTTCTTCCCTCTGACAGATGCTGTTTTGACTGGTCCAAACAGATCAATGTGCAGAAGTTCTAACGGCCTTGAGGAAGAGACAATATTCTTAGATTTGAATGCAGGTTTGGAGAACTTGCCCTTCTGATATGCTTCACAAAGAGCATCTGATTTGTATTTCAGATTTGGGAGTCCTCTGACAAGATTTAGTTTGTTAATCTGAGAAATCTTTCTCAAACTAACATGTCCTAATCTTCTGTGCCAGACCCATTTCTCTTCAGAAACAGACATAAGGCAAGTCACCTTCTGCTTCTCAAGATCTGAAAGATCAATCTTATAAATGTTGTTCTTTCTCTTGCCTGTAAATAGGATTGAGCCATCCTTCCGACTTACAGCATTGCAAGACTTTTGATTGAACATTATATCATAACCATTGTCACTTAATTGACTTATGGACAATAAGTTATGTGTTAATCCTTCTACAAGAAGTACATTAGTTATGGAAGGAGAGTTACCAATACTTATGGTTCCAGAGCCAATAATTTTGCTTTTCTGATCTCCTCCAAACTTGACTTCTCCACCAGACTTAAGCACCAGGTCTTGGAACATAGACCTTCTTCCCGTCATGTGTCGCGAGCACCCAGAGTCCAGGAACCATTACATTTTGTGCTTTGTCTTCTTTGCTGCTAAGGATATCTGCAACAGAAATTATCTTCTCCTTAGGTACCCACAATTTCTTGGGTCCTTTCTTGTTAGTTTTCCTCAAGTTCTGATTGAACTTGGGTTTAGCATGATAAGTAACGGGAGGAACAACATGATATTCTTTAGGTTTGGCAGCATGATATTTTTTAGGTTGTGTCACATGCTTCTTGGTGTGTGTAATGTTAAAGCTTTTGGCATGTGAAGTGAGCCTAATATCATGTGAGTGGCCATATTTGAACTGATCATACAATGGCTTGTATGTGATTTTCAAATCATCTACAGGTTCAAATTTACGTGGGATATCACCTTCATAGCCAACGCCAATCCTTTTGTTTCCAGAAACACCATATATCATAGAAGTAAGATGACTTCTGCCAATACTTCTAGATAGAAATTTCTGAAGCTCGAGTCATATTCTTTCAAAATATGATTGAGGCTGGGAGTAGATTTTTCTGATTCAGAAGGATATCCAACATCTTTGGATAATTTTAAAACTTTTTTCTTCAGTTCAGAATTTTCCTCTTCCAGCTTCTTAGTTTCAGATTCAAATAGCTTTTTCAGCTTTTTGTATTTGATACTAAGATGAGCCTTGAGTTCCAGAAGTTCAGTTAAACTGGAAACTAACTCTTCTCTAGATAGTTCAGAAAATACCTCTTCAGAATCTGATTCTGATGTAGATTCTGATCCGTCATCCACTATGGCCATCAGTGCAAGGTTTGCCTGCTTGCCTTCAGAGTCTGATTCTGATTCTGAATCGTCCCATGTTGCCATAAGAACTTTCTTCTTATGAAACTTCTTCTTGGGATTCTCCTTCTGAAGTTTTGGACATTCATTCTTGAAGTGTCCAGGCTCATTGCACTCACAGCGGATGACCTTCTTCTTGTCAGATCTTCTGCCTCCAAAAGATTCTCCTCTTTCAGGCTTCTTTGAACTTCTAAAGCTCTTGAACTTCCTTTGCTTGCTCTTCTAGAGTTGGTTTACCCTTCTGGAGATCATGGACAGTTCATCTTCTTCTTCTGATTCTGATTCTTCAGAATCTACTTCTTCAGCTTGAAAAGCGTTAGTGCATTTTTTATAATTAGATTTTAATGCAATAGACTTACCTTTCTTCTGAGGTTCATTAGCATCCAGCTCAATTTCATGACTCCTCAGAGCACTGATCAATTCTTCAAGAGAGACTTCATTCAGATTCTTGGCAATTTTGAAAGCAGTCACCATAGGACCCCATCTTCTTGGCAAGCTTCTGATGATCTTCTTGACATGATCAGCCCTTGTGTATCCCTTGTCAAGAACTCTCAATCCAGCAGTTAGCGTTTGAAATCTTGAGAACATCTTCTCAATATTTTCATCATCCTCCATCTTGAAGGCTTCATATTTCTGGATCAAGACAAGAGCTTTAGTTTCCTTGACTTGGGCATTTCCTTCATGGGTCATTTTCAACGACTCATATATATATCATAGGCAGTTTCCCTGTTAGATATCTTCTCATATTCAGCATGAGAGATAGCATTCAGCAAAACAGTCCTACACTTATGATGATTTTTGAATTGCTTCTTTTGATCATCATTCATTTCTTGTCTTGTAAGCTTTACACCAGTAGCTTTCACTGGATGTTTGTAACCATCCATCAGCAGATCCCATAAGTCACCATCTAGACTAAGGAAGTAACTTTCAAGTTTATCTTTCCAGTATTCAAAGTTTTCACCATCAAATACTGGTGGTCTAGTATAACTATTGTTACCATTTCCATTGTATTGCTCAGCAGAGCCAGATGTAGATGTATTTGTTGGATCTTCACCAGCCATCTTGACTTAAGCGTTTTTCTCTTCCTGAATATTTTCTAAACACGGTTAAGTGCTTGCACCTTAGAACCGACGCTCTGATGCCAATTAAAGGATAGAAAAACACTTAGAAAGGGGGGGTTTGAATAAGTGTAGCTTTAAAACTTGTAAGATAAAAACAATTTGCACAATGATTTTTATCCTGGTTCGTTGTTAACTAAACTACTCCAGTCCACCCCCTTGGAGTGATTTGCCTCACCTGAGGATTTAATCCACTAATGACACACGATTACAATGGTTTTCCACTTAGACAACTTCTAAGTCTTCTAGAGTATACTGATCACAACCTGATCACTCTAGGAACAAACTGCTTAGATACCCTCTAAGACTTTCTAGAGTATTCTGATCAACAACCTGATCACTCTAGTTCTTACAAATTAATGTAAACAAATTCTTTTAAGAGTTACAATGCTTCTTATAAAGCTATTATCACAACTGTGATTTTCTCTTAAGTTTAAGCTTAATCTCACTAATACATTACAACAACAAAGTAGTGGGGTTGAAGATGAAGTTTGAGAGCTTTTTGAATTTGACAACGTTTCTGTATATTTGCGCAAGTGTTGTATTCAGCTTCTCATCAGAACTTCTATTTATAGGCGTTTGAGAAGATGACCGTTGGGAGCATTTAATGCTTTGCGTAATCCGTACAGCATTGCATTTAATGTTTCACTCTTTTGTCAACTACCTCGAGCCTTGCTTTCGCTGTGTCTACTGACTTTGCCTTTAATAGCTACTAACGTTCCTTTTGTCAGTCAGCGTAGCCTGCCATCTTGTACTTGCTTATGATCTGATGTTTGTGTAAACAACGTTTGAATATCATCAGAGTCAAACAGCTTGGTGCAGAGCATCTTTTTGTCTTCTGACCTTGAAGTGCTTCTTAGCGTGATACCATGAGAACTTCAGTGCTTCTGCTTCTGATCTCAAGTCCTTCTGATGCTTCCATAGACCATGTTCTGATTCTGCTTGACCATCTTCTGATGTCTTGCCAGACCATGTTCTGATGTTGCATGCTGAACCTTCTGAGTCAGTGCTTCTTGCGCTGATTTTGTGCATACTCTTTATATAATTTCTGAAATGGAAATTGCATAGTATTAGAGTACCACATTATCTCATACAAAATTCATATACATTGTTATCATCAAAACTAAGAATATTGATCAGAACAAATTTTGTTCTAACAATACCAACAAAAACCATTGCCTCTAATTCTATGGTATGGTAAAAACCCATCTTCATCCCTTCCAAATCTTTCACTTTATTCATCTGGTCATTTTTGGTGATTTTTTTAACGGATAATCTTAACAGAGCCGAACTTTTTTAACAATCATTTAAACAATAGCATGAATATTTTATATACACTCATTTTCTCTGAAAAAACTAATGAGAAGCAACCCGACGGGTTGGGATGGATTGGCTAGCATTGAGTCACATCTCTCTATATTTTGTATCTATCTCTCACTAGTAAGTCTAATAAGGTTAAAGAGTTCTTAGATCTATTTTCTTTTCCACTCTCTTTCAAAAGAGTACTTTTTCCAAAATAGATCTAATATATTATGGTGTTATTTTTCTTCAAATTTAGCAAGATCATTTGATTTGAACACAAAGGGTTTGGACTCACTTGATAATGTCCATTCGATTTTAGTTCTACTATATGCCTCCTTTAAAAAAGATACTTTTTCTTTCTCTTTTGTCAAAAGCACTCTTATTGTGTTTCTATTTCACTTTGATGTTTGATGCTTTGAGCTTTGTTCTTTCATTGCTGAACACAAAATTACTAGCTCAAAGTTATTCTTGATTTGCAGTATTTTGATAATATGTATATACATTAAGTGATAAACTCTTAGATAAATCAATCTCTTCAACATTTCCTTATTTTGAAAAGTAGGAATAGTTATATTTTTTAATCTATTACAAATATTATATGATTTGATTATTTTTTCTTGGCCTACTTTTAGAATAAAATAATATTCAAAGTGTAATTTTAGAATTTCAGAAGTTTACTACACTCATTTATGAAGGCTCTCATAGTAGATGACATATGAGCTTACGCAAAAGCATCACAGTCCATTGACCTAAGAATTAGTTGCATCATCTATATCTATATATATATATATATATATATATATATATATATATATATATATATATATATATATATATATATATATATATATATATATATATATATATATATATATATATATCAGATCCATAACCATTGCATAATATTCCTTCACCGCAAATATCGCTATGGCTACTTCACTTCCGCTTCAAGACAGAGTGGCAATCGTCACCGGCTCATCCCGCGGGATCGGCAAAGAGATCGCACTTCATCTAGCTTCACTTGGCGCCAGACTAGTCATCAACTGCACCTCCAACTCACACCTCGCTGACTCAGTCGCTGCTCACATCAACGCAAACCAACTCACTCCACGAGCCATAACCGTCTGCGCTGACGTGTCAGATCCGGAGTCCGTTAAGTCTCTCTTCGACTCCGCCGAAGAAGCCTTCAACTCGCCGGTTCACATTCTCGTCAACTCAGCCGGTGTCGTCGACGTACATCTACCAAGCATAGCAAATACAACAGACGAATCCTTCGATCGCATCATGAACGTGAACGCGAAAGGAGCGTTTCTCTGTGCGAGAGAAGCGGCGAACAGACTAAAACGCGGCGGCGGAGGGAGGATCATACTTCTGACGACGTCACTAGCAGCTGCTTTTAAGCCAGGTTACGGCGCGTACACGGCATCGAAGGCGGCGGTGGAAGCGATGACAAAGATTCTAGCTAAAGAGTTGAAGGGGACGGGGATTACAGCGAATTGCGTGGCGCCGGGACCTGTTGCGACGGAGTTGTTCTTAGAAGGGAAGACGGAGGAGACGGTGAAGATGATTGCGGAAGGGAATCCTTTTGGTAGAATTGGTGAGACCAAAGATATTTCTCCTGTTGTTGGATTTTTAGCCACTGATTCTGCTGAATGGGTCAATGGTCAAATTATTCGTGTCAATGGTGGCTATGTTTAGTTTTTAGTTGGTTTTTATTACTGTTATTTATTTATAATTTGAATCTTTTGAACAATTTAAGTTAGCATGTTATATTGCCCACCCTTTTGTACATGATTACAGATGAAAGAAAAGGATGCAAGCAAGCAATCCTAATGAAAGATATTATGGTAAGCTAAAACTGTATTGTGAAGTTATTCAAATATCACATGGAAAATACAGACCATTAGTAGATTAGTACCTGAACAAAATATTTCATAACCTAGAATTAATATTGCACATTAATTAAGATGGCATTGAAAACAAAATGTGAGTTAATCAAACATCGCAGCAGAGTGTAGAAACCAACAAATGATATAGAAAACAAAATTGAGAATAATCTAATGTGGAAGATTTGAATTTTCGTTAACTATAGAAAATGTAATGTGCTGTAACAAAACCGAGAGCTCTAACTAACAAATAAATGAAAAATAGCCGTAGCAAAACCGAGAGCTCTAACTAACAAATAAATGAAAAATAACAGCAATTTCTCAAGTCGCGTGTTCCATATACCATAAATCAAGAGTAACCCAGTAAGTCATCAATAGTAATAACTAATTCCTTAACTTATAGGTTGCAGCGGAGTCTCATAACGAGGTCACATAGCACAACATCTACAAAGGTGATATCAAGCTCTCAACATAGACTTCTTGTGTCACCATTTCACTACGGATGTTGTTTTGAAATTTAGAAATCTTAAAAGTATTATTTATGGAATCATAAACAACCAAACTATTAATCCCTAACTCCGTACACTCCATCAACACTTTGTCATTCTCTGAAATATATAATGCTCTGTTATAGCCAGAAAAACCACATTCTACCGTGTGAGGAACAGTTAACAATTTAGTCCAAGAATTTTCATTTCCATATTCCTTCATAATCCAAACATCAGAAAACCTGACCTTCCGAGAGAGGAGAGACAAACAACCCCTCAATGTCCCTAAGGTAGTATTAGGATAAGAAGTTGTGAAATGCACATCGGGCAATGAAAGGTCTCTTTCTCCAAATCAAGAGAAACAATGTATTGTGCGAGTCTATCAGACTCACGCGTCAACCAATTAACAGAGTCGTTCACGAATATTCCAGTTTTGACCATAGGAATGAGGTCAGGACCGAGAAAGTCCGGAATCCTTCTCCAATAATCAGTACCTAAGGTATGAACGTATACTTCTATTTTTCTACTCCAAGTTTCATTAACAGCAATAATCTTATACTTATTGGTGAAACAATGATACCCTAAGGTATATGAGGTAAATAATTGGTATGGAAGTTTCAAAGGAGGCAACAACTTAAATTTTCTAATGGAAGGATTACACAAAACAGCTAAAGATTCATTTAGCTTAAAACATATGATGCCGTCACAAGTGGAAGCTCTATGACCATAGTTTTCTTTGTTAAGAATCCCTGTAATAGAATAGGTGAACTGTTTGACACGACGAGTAGTTGATCCGGAGGTGCAGATAGAGGAGATTGGATAATGACATACAACGAACTTCTTTGGGTACACATTAGGGATTCGGGTGAGGTGGTGGCGGTTGTGGCTGGAGGTTGACAAACGGAGGTGTTTCTTGGTGAAGTTTGAATCTCGGGAGATGAGGTAATTCCATGATTTACAGACGCAGCGGAGTTGAAGAAGGTGTTTGACGGAGAGTCTAGACAGTATTTCTTCCACTAGTTCAAACGGAAGATGCGGTGATGTTAGGGTTAGTTGGAGTTGTTTCCTCCGTCGAAGCGGTGATGTTAGGGATGGTTGAGGTCGTTTCCTGTTTAGAGGCGGCGTCGTTTTGGTCTTAGCCATTGCTACCAGCGGTTGTATCAGAATCCTAATTCTGAGATTCAGAGTATACTAACCTTTTTATAAACTTACTAGTGTGTATACCCGTGCACGTGCACGGGACAAAAACGAAAAGGGGCGCTCAAAATGTTAAAAATTTGATTATTATTTTATTTTATTTTTTTAAAAGAAAACATAAGATCAAATTCAAAACTATTATAGTTTATTTATTAATCAATAATTAAAATTTATTAATAAAATTAAATAAAATTAAATTAAATGACAAATAAATAAAATAAAATAAAAACTATTCTACAAAAGGGAAAGGAACGCCTCATTCCTTCAAAAAAAAAACTAGCGGGATACCCGTGCGTTCGCACGGGTACCGGTGTGATACGCTCATTTATTTTAGATTGTTTATTTTGTATAAAAAATTAAATAGGATAATGAAATAAAAATTATATGAAAACATAAATATGAAGATAAGAAGGAAGATTAATACGCATATTTGTTCCTAAAATATAATAAAAATAAAATGAAATTTATTTAAAAGAGTGCTTTTTTATTTAGAATTATTGTCAAAAATATTTAAACTAATAATAAAGTTGTTTTATTATTATTCAATATCTATCATATAAGAAAAGTCTACCATTTGAGACTTTCTTAGGCTATCCACATCAGCATCTGTTCCATGGTTAATCCACATCAGCTTTGGCGGTTAATACTGAATTTTTGATCATTCATCTGCATGGTGGGCTGCGGCAGTTATTGCTGTGGGAGTTTCACCCTCCCAGCTTCTCATGTTGTTGCAGTTATGTAAGGTCCATTATTGTGTGCCTATCCACGTTCCAAACTGAACAATTGCAGTAATTACCTGTTTAAATGGCTTGCCTATTTATCAGTGATTTCATTCTTCTCTTTCCATGCTTGCTAACTTCTGCGGTTATCATTCAGTGCAGTGTGAATTTGCATTATCATGTCAAGGCCTGTCTTGATTTTTATTTTCGATTCTTCTGCGATTTCTGCGTGTTGATGTTGTTCTTCGATGTGGTTGAATATGTTGCAGATTAAAGGAGATGATGGTTGTTGATTGAACGTGATGGTTGTTGTATGATTTCATTCTAAGGTGATCTTTGTTATCCTGTATTTTGTTTATTGATCATTCTATGTTTTTTGTTTTACAGGTTACTGATTTGCACGAAGTTGAAAAACAAATCATGTAGTTTATGGCTTATGGATCCAATCGATTCCCTCGCATCTTCTCTTTAGCTTTGTTTTGTTGCAAGCCTGCAGGTCGGTTTTGGTAGCAGGGCGGTTTATTGACATATTTTTTATGTTGCAGAATTGTGTATGGTTTAATTTGTAGCTGAAAGTTTTAATTATGCAGGGTGTTTTTTTATGGACCTGGTGTGCATGGTTTTTGTTCGGTGCAAGGTTGGTATAGTTTCAGGTGCATTTTGTGAACCAAATCGTATTTGGTTTGTGTATTGCAGCAGGTTTGTTGGTATGAAACAAAGTGAAAATGGCATGGATTTTTTAATCAAGTTTGGAACTGTCTTGGAAAAGAAGAATCAAGGCTCATGGACATGTTTCTTTTTTAGAGTACAAGAGCAAAGCATGGAACATGATGTCCATGGTAAACTGAATGCTGCAGATTTTCCCACGTGATGCAGGGTGAAAAACCTTCTCTGTTGATTCTGAAATAAATTGTTGTAGTCTTTGTGTGAAAAAGATCTGATATTTCTGTATCATTGGACATTGAAGATTGATCTCTAGATTAAGAAATTTTTTATTTGATTTATGTTAATTTGATTTATTTACAGTATGTGATTTGATTCTGCTAATTTGAGGATTGTGCAGATTGAATGTAATTGTAGTTTTAAATAAAAGATATGATATTTCCTGGAGTTTTGGTTTGCAGGTGGTGATTTCTTGGTTTTATAATTATTTTAGCTAATAGTATCAGCAATAAAATTAATTATAATGATAGTTATCCACAAATAGTCTTTAGAAATTAAAACTGAAAACAAGACAAAACACTAATATACACAAAAGGCTCTTGACTTAGCCATCTAAAACTAATTAGCCTATGATTAAGAAAAAAATACAATGACCAAAATAAATATCTCTTTTTTTTCCTTTTTAAGACTTATGACAGTAGTAGTAACAATAATGTGTTAAATATCTATTTTTCTGATAACTATATACAATCCTAAAGCTAATTATAAGATTCTAAAAAAATGTAAAAATATGAACTTATGATAGTAATAATAATACTCAGAGAAGTATTATACGAGTTTTGCCTTTTTGTTCCTTTCCTTTGAATTTTTTTTGAACATTTTATTAATGCAATGTTAAGAATGATTTTAAGGAGTTTAATAAAAACTAACTATAACAAATCTTAATAATAATTATAAAACTTGAAATAAATTGGTTCATATATATTTTTATCAACCAATTAAAAATAATACTATATTATAATAATAAATATTAATAATGTGATAAAAAGATAAAAATATCGAAGATACATAATTTTTTTCTATTAATTTTCTATTTGAATCGTTAAATTTAATTAATTGTAATTAATGTACTACATGTTATAACTCACGTTTGTTCACATAATTGATGATTTTAAATTATTTCCTATAAAGTTAGAAAATATTTTATTTCTTTAAATATTTATATTTCATCTAAAAACATTAGTTTATCAATTTATTTTACTAATACATATAAAATTAATATATTTTTAAAATCACATATCAATTATTGTTGGCATTTAAAGCAATATTAACAATATAGGACCGTTTCTGTAACAGTTATGAAAATATTAATTGGCCTTAAATCATTCCAAAATATGTATATATTGTGTTTGTATATTACAGTTGAATGAAAATAAATTAATATTAAAAACAAGTCAAAATCATTTATTGTCTTCAAGATAACATACCAAAATATTTCAAATTATTGACCATAGAATAGTATATTATTGACCATAGAATAGTATAACTTTTATTTTGAGACTAAGTATAATTAATATAATTTTGATATATATTTTTTTTAAAATTGGTTGTGCCTATATTTTTTCTTTAATATATTAAAGCAAAAATAGTTTAATATTTGAAAAAATAATAAAAGAAAGAATAATTATGAAAACGGGTTTTATATAATATATAAAAGGAAAGAATATAATGTAAGTTTAAATAGGGAGACATTTTTCAAGTATATATATATATATATATATATATATATATATATATATATATATATATATATATATATATATATATATATATATATATATATATATATATATATATATATATATATATATATAACAAATTTACTAATGATTGAAATATTTTTATAATTAATGACAAAAAAATATTTATATACAAATAACTATATTGATTAAATTAATTTTATATACGAGAAGAAATAACTAAAATTAAGAATAAAAGAATCAACTTTCTATTATTACTATATAGGATTTATTATTTTTAACTGATGATATATGAAATACGGTCGTTTCAAATAATTGCACGCACCTGAATTTTGTCCCTTACGCTTGACAAATTTTTTATTTATGTTCAAACACATGACTCTAATTATTATTTTACTATTTTTTTAATAATTTAATAGTTGAACGAAATTTATTCCAATTAAATATGCAACAATATTATTTAAAATTTTTCAAAATTATTGTAATACCAATTATCTTTTCAAATTTATTATAACGGAAACTAATTTTTATGAGGAATTTGATAGTAAAAAATTAAATTAAATTAATTTCAACTTAAAGCAATAATAATTATTGATACTTAATAGTTATATCCTTTGATTATTTTTTATTTAAGATGATTAAATGTATGATTTTAATACTTAAATATATCAATTTAATACTTATTATGTGAAGTTCTTCGTAACCGTAGCTATTTTGTATAAATATTTTGTCATTAAGGATACAATAAATTATATATTATTTAGTTTTAATTGCACTACCTTTCAAATTTCTAATTGATTATTTGACTTTAAGTGATAAATCTTTCTAATTCTATATTTTAATATTTATGGTTTTCATTTAAGATACAATCTTTTTTAAGATAATATAATACATAGAATTAATTTTTATTTTTCACATTTATCAATTTTCAATGCGTATTCTGAGTACTTATTTTAAAAATAACTATCGTTACAGAATACTTATAAATGATGTCAAAATACGGGAAAATAATATATCATTATTTCAAATATTTGTATAAATAATATTATTTTTGTCTCTTATTTTTGTTGTCTAACATCTCTTATTTTACTTTTAAGAACTTTTAAGACTATACAGTTTTATTAAAATGAGCCAAATATTAGAAACGAGTCAAATTTTTATATTTGAAGTTTAAAAATAAAATTTAAAAATTAGTGTTACTTTACAATTTTATTAACAATTTTGTTACCTTTTATTTGACTCAATCCAAGGTGAATTAACTAATTGAAATACATGAAATTTTTGGATATTATATAATAACGGAAAGGTGAATTAACTAATTGAAATACATGAATTTTTTGGATATTAACGGGAACAAATTTAGAATATTAACGGGAACACAAAATTATTGATCAAAATAATGAATATTAACGGGAACACGGAGTTACTGATCAAAATAATGAGTATTAACGGGAACATGAAGTTACTGATCAAAATGTTGAATATTAACGGGAACAAATTTGGAATATTAACGGAAATATCAATTTTCCTTCATATCTTTCTATTTATTTTTTCATATAATTTTTATTTAACTATCTTAATTATTTTTTTTATGTAAAATAAATCATTTTAAACAAATGAGCGTATCACACTGGTACCCGTGTGAATGCACGGGTATCCTGTTAATCTTCAAAATATTGAATATTAGCGAAAATACGGAGTTATTAATTAAAATATTAAATATTAACGGGGACACGAAGTTATGATCCAAATTTTGAATATTAACGGAAACACGAAGTTATTGATCTAAATATTTAATTTTTGAATATTAACGGGAACACAAAGTTATTAACAAAATATTGAATATTAAATAGAACACGAAGTTACTGATAATTTTTTGGAATATTAACATAAACATTAAGTTACTGATAAATTTTTTAAACATTAACGGGAACAAATTTGAAATATTAACAGGAACACGGAGTTATTGATCAAAATAATGAATACTAATGGGAACACGGAGTTACTGATCAAAATAATAAATATTAACGAGAGCATGAAATTATTGATGAAAATACTGAATATTAACGGGAACAAATTTGTAATATTAACGAAAATACAAAGTTACTGATCAAAATAATGAATGTTACCGGGAACATGAATTTACTGATCAAAATATTGAATATTAACGGGAACATGAAGTTACTTAATAAAATATTGAATATTAACGAGAACATGAATTAGTCATCAAAATATTTAATATTAACGAAATCACACATTTTCTTTACACATATTATTTCTCAATGGAACCTCTAAATTTTTTAAGTGCATCCTTCTAAAACAATATAAACTTTATTTTCTTAATTATTTTTTTATTTTCAATATTCGATTTTTTTAATATTAGTATTTTTATAACTTTACCCATTTTAATCAACATTTAGTCTTTTACTAATACTTTTTTTTCTCTCAACCACAATGCGCGAACACGACGGGTACCCGTGCGAACGCACGGGTAAGACACTAGTTTTTATCAGTAATTTATGTTCCCATTATTATTCAATATGTTGATGAGTAATTTTATTTTTCTGTTATTATTAAATATTTTGATTAGTAACTTCATGTTCCCGTTAATATTCAATATTTTGATCAGTAACTTCATGTTTCCGTTAATATTCAATATTTTGATCAACAATTTAATATTTTCGTTAATATTAAATATTTTGATCACTAACTTCATGTTCCCGTTAATATTTAATATTTTGATTAGTAACTTCATATTTCCGTTTATATTCAATAGTTTGATCAATAACTTCATGTTTCCGTTAATGTTCAATATTTTAATTAGTAACTTCATGTTCCCGTTAATATTTAATAGTTTGAGCAATAACTTCATGTTCCCATTAATATTCAATATTTTTATCATTAATTTTATGTGAAACAATTGCACAGATACCACTGTATTACGCGCTATTTTTAAAATTATTGTATCTTAAATTAAAAAAATGTCAAAACAAAACTATTATTAACATAAATAATTCAAAAACAATACATTTTCCTCTGTTTGAATTCATACATTATTTTAAATATATTTATTTTTATTTTCTTTAATTGTAAAAAGGATAAAATAACCGTAGATTCGCACAAATTCTGGTATGGTTACCCGTGCATTGAGACAGTACTGGTGTGTTACCCGTGCATTCGCACAGGTACTGATGTGTTAGCACACTTTTGTTTTCAAAATGTAATAAAAGTGTAAATAAAAAAACAAAATTGTTTTACCAAAAAAAAATTATTATTTTTTAAGAAAATACTTATTTTTAAAAGAAAAATTAAATATTTTTATCAAAATTGTTTTACATTAATAATATATATTTCAAATTTATATATATTATCACAAAAAATATTATATCTTAAATTAAAAAAATCAAAATAATCCAGTGGAAAATGTATTAACCTTTAATCATCATTTTTTGGAATAGAGTGTATGAAAAGAGTATAAGAATACTATTCATAGTATTCATAGTATTAATAATAATTTTAAAAAAGAAAAGTTGTTAAATGTAATAATATGAGTGTAGGAGTACTATACACGTTTTTAAAATAGAGTGTCATGTTGGGAGGGTGATCTGTTTGAATTTAAGTTTGGAACAACCAACATTGCACGGATTCAAACAAATGTTTCAATCAATCCATTACTCTCCGAATGTTAAGACTATCAAACTGAAGTTCAAACATAATGTAAAACCAAACAAAATCATCCATCTTACGATTTCTAAAGTTCATGAGGACTACGTACGCATCAGAAAATAAACCAAACAAAAAATAACCAGAGGCTGATTATGCTTTTTCAGGAAGCCAAATGTGAAAAACTTATAAAAGGTTTTTTCCTTCCTTTTGAAATTCCTGAAAGGTTCAAAGGACAAAACAAAAAGGATGATAAATAAACCAAAAAAAGAAATATACTAACCATATGCAAATCATCCCTCATTGTAAAATGGGCTGATGACTACATGGAGGCCTAAAATTGTACTTATACAATTAATTGGTGTTGAGGTCACCTCTTCAGTCTAAGGATAACAACTTTCAAACTATTCAAAGATTGATCAATTTCTAAGACTACTATAAGTTGTCTACTCTGACTTTTGCTTTGATCTTCTTGCAGACACGCTTGTACATCTCCCAACGAATTTCAGAACCTCGTCAATTAGAATAACCGGCAACGCAACCGCCAAAACCAAAAGCCACTCATTGAAGCTCAGGGGCACAATGCTAAATACTTGAGCTAAGAATGGCACATTGAAGATAAAAAAGTGCAGCCCAAATGATATGGACATTGAGAGAATTGAACATTTCAATGGCTACCAACACACAGAGGGACAATGTCATAACTTTGACTTTACCGGTATGGAAGTAGTCACATGGGTTATCGTCAAAAGAGATGACTCTAGAACCAGCGGTTAAGGGAGCTGCAGTGAAGTTATTCCAAGAGGAGCATTGACCCCAGTTGGCCAGCTGAGAGTAAGTCACAAGAGTATGTCCATCCCCACCGAGGTCAATTCCCAAAAGGGAACCATGTGTATACCATATAGTGAAGACGCCAACAATAACTAATCCAACATAAATTCCAATAACCTGTGAAGTATAACAATAGGGAGAAGATTAGAGTTAAGAGACATATTATCAGCGTTTAAAACATAAAACATCTACAGCCCAATAAAGATATAACCAGAAAGAAAGAGAAAGCAAATTACCAGACAGCGAAATAAAATCCACAGGTTAATCAGTGAGTCGTCATTGCGACGAGGAGGCTTCTTCATTATATCCTTATCTGGAGGATTAAATCCCAAAGCTGTTGCAGGGGTCCATGACTCTATAAATAGAGACAGAGAATGTGAGAGAAGGCACTTAGTTGGTTATTAGATTCGATATGGCACAGCTCAGGCTCTTGAATTTTTCTAGAAGATACCATTGTAAGTTGGTTTTCTTCTTGACCCTGGATACCCCCTGGTTTTCTTTCTGCTAATTTTGATACTCTCACTATCTTTTATAATGCCAGCAGATGAGATAAATTTATACCATTAATCTCCATGCATGTTTACATGTCAGTGTTGTGTGCGTTGGTGACTTAGTGTCGATCTCTAGAAGGAAATCAGTAGCCAGGATAATTGGCCATGCAACTTTTTCCCTCCAAACAAAACAAATTGCCGACATGAATGATGAATGGAAAACGTTTATCCAAATTTCAAGTTTCAAAAGCAACATTCTCCTTTACCTTTAGATTGATTAGATTCGATGTTAGTAAAAGCTCAGGAGCAACATATAAAATATTTAGGATTTGACTCCTCTAAAGTGGGTTGCAATTTACTTCTCTAACCCACAACAACAACCAAATATTTTACCTACTATTGCCAAATTATAACTGTTGATTAGAAAATTAATGGTAGATTTTTGACAACTTCATTGTATTTTTATACATACACATATTTTATCACAACCTCTTGTTGATTTCTAATCCTCTGCATTTCACCCTCTAAAATACATCCCCCCTTTAAAGAAGTCAAATTAAAATATTTAAAATATGGAGAATATTTGTATTAGGAGTCATATTAGAGAACCAAAAGAGTTGTCTGTAAAATTGATGTATCAATAGTCCTTGAAATACAAAAGTACATAACAAAAAATGATGTTAACTTCAAATAAAAGTGGATAGTTTACTTACATTCTTAAATCTAGAGATGAAATATCTTCAATGGGGCTTAGTTTTTTCTCTCCAGCTCCTGCCAACAGTATTCAACAAATTGTACATCATGTGATCATGCAAAGAAGGAGCATTACTCTATTTCAAGAAAGATAATAAAGACATACTACTTATAGACATCAAATGCAAAAAAAAAACAGGTCAATAACAGAGTACACAGTTAGGTCTCATAATATCTCCAATCTGCAAATCTAACTAAAAATTAGCTGTAATTAATGCTAATTTATTATTTGAAGATTTAACATTCTTTGATTCTCTTTGGACTTCATATAAAAATATTAAACTTAGCGGTATCACAACTAATTCCACGGAATGTACGAAAAATTCCGTGGAAACTTGCATCTTAAATGGTTTCCTCTTACATGAGCATGGGGGAGGGACAAAGAAAGGGGAAAATGTCTGAAGAAAACGGATAACCAAATTATTGCAAACAAAGGGTTAAGAGCCATAGACAACAAATTAAGACATAACACAGTTGCATCATTTAACAACTTCTTACACAGGTGACTTTTACATTCGTATAGTCGAAAAGCATACTTGACACAAATTCCATGTTTTTTGATATGGAACAAAGTAAGTTTCCATATATTCAAGTAATAAACGATAATGTGTTCTGGTCATTAAAAGGATTTGGATTTAACTGATATGACATTAGATATAATTTTCCAAGTAACATAATAGATATCATTATGTAGTCATTTGAATCATCAAGCCAAAACCATCTAGTAGTAAGAAAAGGCATTGGTTGTTCTTGTCTGTTAGGGTCAACAATATACCAAAAATCTCACATCACAAAAATAAAAACTTAGAACATATAATTTGCAGAATGAACCAACCTTCAGTATATCGGCAACACCTACAGGATAGAACACTTTATGTCTAGCAGCCCCTACTATCATATAAAACACCAGGTATAAAATATAAAAGAAGAAAACCTTGGACAGCATAACTAATATTGATTGAAAACTCAAAACAGATTTTGCAAATAAATCATTCTGACAAAATCAAATGTGATTCTTGCCGAAAGTGGCCATATCCATAAAAAATTCTCAGCCTCCGTTATTGCATGGCTGCTGGAAAAGGAAAAGCATTAACCTTTTACAGCATAACTAATCATTATTGAAAACTCAACACATTTTCCAAATAAATCATTCTAACACAATCAAATGTGATTCTTGCCTAAAGTGACTTGTAGTTTAGACTACGTGATCCCATGTCCACATCCTAAGGGACAACTATGCTACATTATTTGAATAAACAAACCATATTATGACTCTGATAAACAAACATGACGGTATTCGACGTAATTCAAATTCAAAAGTAGCATAGTTAAGCACAAAAATTCAAAATAGAAATGGAAAACAAATTCAAGAGTTTACTTGGGTCAGTGTAAAACCTATCACCAGCAGAGTAAGAAGTAGCAACTATCCATTCCATCATCTTGATTGAAAAGTACTACAAACAAAAATCACATTAGTGCGTTGTTTTAAGGCGTTAAAATAAATTACACTAATGATGTTTTAAGGCGTTGTTTTAATGCTCTTTTGAAATTCCAAATAAATATTTTCTATAAATACGTAAATCTCATGAATAGAATTAGACATTTGTTTAAAAGTAGACAGAATGGAGCAGTTTATGGACTGTTTAGAAGTATTAAAGTTCTTATAGCGGTGATGTTGCCGTGAATTTCACACATGTCTTCCGCGAGGCTAATAGATGTGCTAACACTATGTGATAAAGGGAATTTAAATATTTTAAGCTTCCCCAAAGAACTATTGGATTCCCAATTGATACAAATAATTTTACTTCTCTCTTCTCCCAAAGAACTATTGGATATCAATAATTTTCCTTCTCTCAATGTGATTTTGAAATATTTTACGCTTCTCCCAAAGAATTAATTTAGAGTCATCATAATACATTATTTTTCCAATGGCTCAAGCAAACATGATTTCACGTATCCCATAACAAACAAATTTTGTACATTTATATTTATTTAATTTTTAAAAAATAGAATTATAATAATTAAAACTTTTCTCTTATAGAAACATGTAAATATGATAGAAAGTTGAGAATTTGCCAAGTGTCAAACTTGCCAAAATACTCATCTTGCTTTATTATATTGTATGATTTATTTTATCAAAATTCATTAAAATAAAAGCAAAACACTTTTTCTCTCATACACTGATTCATCTCTCAATCTCTGTTTATTCTCAGAGAAAACCTCTACTCTCTCTTAAACGCTCACGAGACTTTACGCCTCTTTATCTCTCAAAATCAACATCAAATTACATAAACCAACATAAATAAACGCTCCTCCCCATGAACTCCAAACACATATTTCATTATTGTTAGGGACGATTACACGTTACACGGAACTCAAATCAAATAGAAACACAAATCAAAAGTAGCAAAAAGTTGCAACAAAAAATGAATATGGTACTTTCTCTTCTTCTGCGTTTTGCTTTTGTTCTTGGGCTCTGAATCTTCTTCTCTTATTATTTGTTATTAATGCCGTGAGTGTGGAGTTGTTGCGGTTGTGGTTTTGAATGTGAATATTGAGGGTGAGAATAAGCTACGGTTTTCGGGAGGTTGTGAGTGAGTTATGTAGCAAGGTTGAGGGCGGCAGACTTAAAGGTTTTGAGAAAGAAATTTGGCAGAGTTTTAATGGTATTTTGATGGTGATTTTCGGTGTTTGTAATGAGGAGAAAATGGAGATTGTTATATAGTGTGTTTGAAGGAGAAAGATAAAGGGAATTTAAATATTTTAAGCTTCCCCAAAGAACTATTGGATTCCCAATTGATACAAATAATTTTACTTCTCTCTTCTCCCAAAGAACTATTGGATATCAATAATTTTCCTTCTCTCAATGTGATTTTGAAATATTTTACGCTTCTCCCAAAGAATTAATTTAGAGTCATCATAATACATTATTTTTCCAATGGCTCAAGCAAACATGATTTCACGTATCCCATAACAAACAAATTTTGTACATTTATATTTATTTAATTTTTAAAAAATAGAATTATAATAATTAAAACTTTCCTCTTATAGAAACATGTAAATATGATAGAAAGGTTGAGAATTTGCCAAGTGTCAAACTTGCCAAAATACTCATCTTACTTTATTATATTGTATGATTGTATGATTTACTTTAAGAAAATATCTTATATTTAAATTCAAATACAAAGTTATTCATACCATTTTAATATTTATACATTAATAGAATAAAATTATGTATGAGTCATGCTAACGAACGAGAGCCTTTGAGATGTCCTTTAAAGATAATAAAAAAAATATTATTTATAAAAGTTAATTTTTCAATATCCAATGCATTAAATACACGTATTTTTAAATTTTTTTATCACTTTAACCACTTAAAGAATGTCTAAAAGGCATTCGTTAGCATTTTTTTTATATGTATTATATATGTATGGTTGAAATTTTTTGCCCTTTAAATTTTAGCAACAATTTCATCCTATTTTTATTCATTTTAAATTTTAAAATTCAACCATATGTAAGTTCACTCGTATCGTGTAAGTTTTGAACTTTTTTTACCAATAACCAACTATTGAAATTAAGATACATCAATAATCATGTTTTGTAAAAAAATTACACAAATAGGTTTCAAAAATAAAAAAGCATGCATGTCAGTTGAGATGGCGCATGCACTAATTTTAAAGAGGATAGCCAAATGGACCGGGACATGCATTACATGCACCAAGTCAAATGGCGCATGCATGCATGCATCATGCATGATGAATATGCGTAATCTCAACTGGCGTATGAGTGTATCTGCATATTTTTAAATAATAAAAAATATTTAAAAATAAAAAACTAGTAATATCAATTTAAATAAACTATTATATAGTGGAAATGTAAATTACAGCAAGACCTAATTTTCCCATCCCCATCCTCTCATAATAACTCGTCCTCTATGAATTTTCTGTTGTAGTTGGGTCGATGGCCCAGTGAAGTCAATGTGATACGAGTCCATGAAATCCGTCAGGTCAGCATATCTAAAAGACTCGCTTTCGAAAAGTCGAATACCCATGTTCTTAAAGTTTGGTCATGTTGGTGGGGGTATGGGCTCGATGGGTGGCCGGTAGCACTAGTCGTTTGAATAAGTGGGGGCAAAAAGGAAATTGGTCTTGTGGAGTTTGGTAGTCATATGTGTGTTGGGTGATACGATGATGAGATGGTTGTGTTGTGTGTAAGTTAGGTTGGTTGGAGAATATTCTGCATGTTCGCCTAGGTCGGGGCTAAGGTGACTAGCGGATGAACTCACATGGGGTTGTTAGTTGTAAGGTATATATTCTTGATTTTGAGTTTGAGTATGTGGCATTTGTTGGTCTTGGTATTGGTCTTGGTGATGTGGTTGGGTGCTTGTGGATCGATTTCGTCGTTGTGTTAGTTGAGTGGTGGAAGTATGTTGGGTTTGATGTTAGGGATGTATGTTTGTTGGTAATGTTGTTGTGTATTTGATGACAATGCAGCTCGAGCGTGCGGGTCGGTCAAATACCTCGGGTCGGACACAAACATTTGAGGTGCAGTAATCGATCTGTAACAACTCATATATTTAGCTGTGTATGACGCATTATTTGGTTCTCGGGTGCGACAGGAAATTGTAGGACAAAATGTTCACGTCTCTTCCACATCCGACACCATTCTAGAGCGTATTCTTTCCAATTGGCATAAGCCCATTGGACGTCGACTCTAAGGAGATGCCATGGTGACAAACACATTGGGTTGGCCGAAATTTCCTGATGCATGCCAAACTACATTTTGACCCAGTCATTGTGGTGCATATCCCGACGTTGAACCGAATGGTTGTAGTTTTTGCAGTCTAAATTGCCGCATCATCGGGGTTGGGTTGATGGTCCAATCTCAAATATGGTGTCCAAATAAACTGCACATAAAAAATTATTTTAAGAATGATAACTTTAAAAATAAATTATTTATAAGATGTATTATTTGGTGATAATACATCATTTGGTCTAATGTGATCCAAAAGACTGCGACAGAAACCTACATTTCATCTAGGACTCTTGCTGTAATCCATTCCTCGTACACAAAACCTAAAGCAAGGAAAGATAATACAAATTATTTACAGCTATTTAGCATAAAGTGAGAAAATTGAAAGAGTGTTATATACTTACTTTATCGTATAGAGGAACATGAAAGTGTTGTTGTTGATGGGGAAAGGGACTCCATTCTCCACCAACTAGGGGTATTCGCGGGCCGGTTTGATTCGGTTTGAAAGAATTCGATGTCCAAACCGATCAAAAAGATATGGATTGGTTTGGATCGCATTTGCACATTTTTGCGATAAAGTCCAAACTGAACCAAACCAAAAAATAACGAGCTGGTTTGGGTTGGATTGATCGGATACACTAAAATCAAATGTGTACAAATATTTTTTAAACATATCTAAATTACATCAACTAAATTTCAATAATAATATAAAATTTTTAATTTTTTTCGTTTCTCCATATAGATTGTGAATGTCACAAATGGAAATTCATTTTTTTCCTTTTTGAGGTAGAATACTTTATAGTTTTTATGATAATTATGGTATAAATTATACAAATTAGTTATGGTTGGTTCGAGTAGACGGGCCCGCGGTAGAGTTTTGAAAATCCAATACCCTAACCAATTAACATCAGATTTCATTGATTTTGTTCGGTTTTTGCTCGAACTAAAAAAATGCATGAATCAAAGACTATGATTTGATTTGGATTTCAATTTGGTTTGGATTTGCCCAAACCAATGAACACCCCTACCACCAACCCCATACTTAGAGAAAGAAAGCACATCCATAAAAAATAAAATTTGTGCATTTTTTCAACTAGTATTCAAATATCATTTCTTGTTATTTGAATATCACTGTATCATTCACAAACATGAATATGCAAGAAGAAATTAGATGAAGTGAGAAATGATTTTTCTAAGCAATTAAATGTGTTATAGTATGAATTGTAACATATACCTTAGATATGCTTTCATTGATTCAAACTTCTTGATCATCTTCGTTTGTGACATGAATGATATAACTTGGTTCATTTTCTTGTTTGAGAGCTTTTGTCATCATAAAAACTTATTCTTAGTACAAAATGCATTTGCATAACACGAGTATAATGACACCTTTTTTGCGATCCAAATCATTTAGGTCATCATGTTAACTCCCTTAACGATTCATCATGCCTGGCCCAAGTGGCTCTTTTAGATGCCATATCATTGTTAAGACCTTAACATATCATTGCTTAAACTATTTAGTCTTTGGTTTAAAATTATAATTTTTAATTTGAAGTTTTTACTATAGGCTAGTATCCAGCACAAGCAAATAAACATTTGGGGAGGAAAAAAACGTGTGACCCAAGATTCCACATAAAATGTATTCACAACCAAACTTTTACGATACTTTTATTTAAAATTAGATAAATTAATATAGAATGAAAAGTAAATAGTTAAGTTATACTAATTATATTAAATTGTCCTATTTATTGGAGGAGAATATGGAAATCAAATGGCCTATAAGTCATCTCCCTAAAAGTCATTCTTAAAAACATTATTTTGAAAATAAGTGTTTTACAAATAAATGTACTGGTTACATACGCAAGAGAAAGACAACGGAGTTTTACAAAATGTATGATTGGATGAATATCGCATTTGAGTGGGTTCATCAGAAACCACAACAACAAAGAAAAATAAAATTGTTTAAACAATCAATTCAATAATTATCATGATTCAATTTTTACATAAAACTCAAACTGAGTTTGATTAATTGAATATTTAATCTACCATCAAGAGTTTATACAAACATAATCGTCGAAAAGAATATTTAAATAACTAGATCTATCACAAACCTAGACTTAAACAATAAATCACTATAAGTTGATAAAGTCTATCAACATATGATTCTAGAAAGTGATTAACCTTAAGTCATACAAATTTATACTGAAATGTAAAAGAGGGAGATAGAGATATTGTACAAAAGTGTTATATTGGTTCAACGTGTTCATCCTTACTTTACGCTTACTATAGTCTTGAAAGGCTGACCACTGAAAATTCTTTTGGAATTCCACTATTTCACAAATTGATATACAGAGCTTTTGGTACAACGGATAATCTAGACGACACTAATACTTCAAAGCCAATTAACACTTAACCCAACACATGTCTAAATATGAATTTTTCTTCTGTTGTAGCTGAATATTTAAGCTACTTAATTCACAAGATTTTCACTTGAACTTAACTCAAATGACTTCCTTGACCAAATGATCAGCTCCAAGCTTCAGTTCCGTAGCAGTCTATACTCGACTCTATCAGTTCCTTGTCTGAGCCCTTGTTTTTATTAAGGATCTTGAAAACTGCCAACTTCTTTTCGCAACTACCTTTATTTGACATTACATAAGTCTTTAATGGAGCACAAAATAATCGTTTCCTGCTGAAAATCAATCTCCAAGCACCATAATCACAATATCAAACCTTCAACCTGATGCGCACAAAAAGCTTCACAAAAAAAATTATGTTCCCTAATGTACATTGAATCTACCCCTCACACTCAATCTTTAAACATAAGTATCACAACAATAGAGTTTCTTGGCTCAAAGCTGAATATGATCGACTATCATGAAGAAATTCACACAACTCTTAAACATGTCTAACTCAATCAGCATACTATGAAATTGTTTTATAGGTGTGAAAGAAAGAACACTCAAAGTTTTCTAAATTAGTGAAAATATGGTTTGAAATTATTTTTAGAATATAAAACTGCACAACAATTCTATTCACTCATGACAAAAATGATTTATACATGTATTAGAGATAAGGTACAAAATATGTGAGAAAATTAACAATTAATTTGTGCCAGAACTTACAATTATGATTTGAATTAGAGGAAAGAATAACTTGAATCAAGGTGATAAAATCAAGAAATGATTTGTTTGATTCGGATCATGATTTGAAACATGTGGTTTGAATCATAGTTGTTTTTCAAAAGTTTGTTTGATTATGATTTGAATCATATCGTGTTGTGATTTGCATCAAAGTGTTATTTGATTCGAAGCAAATTTTCTTGATTCAAATCATAAAGTTAATGCTAAAATCTTGATTTCAAATTGAATTATTGATTCGAATCAACCATATGCTTGATTCGAATCAAACTTCAAAAATCATTGCTCATCTATGATTCAAGACATACATGTATTGACTTTGATCATCTTGCTCAATTTAAAAAATAAATTGTCATGGATTAAAATCTAATTAAGTGAGAAGGTTAATAATCACTTTACAACAAAATTAAAAATCAAATTACAAATATAAAAAAGTACATAACATCAAAGTACAAATGAAATATTATAAAATACACTTTTACCAACCGAGCAATTTCACTATCAATAACATGTCCTAAAACATGCAACATGAACTTTTAAAATATTTTTACATCATTTTAAACTAAAAAACGTGATCTTAAAAAGCACATTAATTTAGCCCCAAAAAATTTTAATAAATATTTTTCAACCTAAACCAATAAACTCACACTAGATAGAGAAATAATAAGTGTAAGAAACTCCTTCAATAATTTCAAAACCTCTCCAAAGCATTCACTATCTATTTAATTAGTCTCTTCATTCACCAGAGGAGCAACATACAAGACATCAAATAAGTTGTCCGAGAAATCCTTTTACTATTCAAATAACTCTATGCTGAGTTATCTTAACAAGTAGTTAGTGTTTTATGCAGTAAAATATTTGTAAAATCATCTTCAAATTACTCAAAAATTACAAAAATCTCACCATCATCTTCTCTGAACTTTTAAAAAGTGAGACATATTGCCGAGTTATTCATCCATAACATGACCTAGTTTTGCAATCATCTCCAGTAGCAAAAGGAAGTACTTTCTCGGAGAACTAAGTATTATTGATACTTCTTGTGCAAGAATCATTATACCGATCACGAATTGACCTTGACGTCTTCATGAATCCTATGTTAAATACTAATAGACAAGTCAAGTGTCTACCTAACTTATTTTAATTTGTACAACTTATAAGTTTTTTTTTGAGGGATCACAATATTTCCATTCTAGAGTGACATATGCTACAAACAGGGATCACAATATTTCTAAGTTATATTAAATTTTGAGGGAACGAATTCTTTTTATTTATCTTTCGGGGGTTGAAAGTTAAATCATTAGTAAGCAAAAACACATGTATTCCACTTTTTTGGTTACAAGAATAGTGTCGTTTGGCATCATATAAGTTTAAATGTGTCCCAAATAGTTGATTTAGTACCTGCATTTCAGACCGAAGACATCCATGTAGAGCTACAACAGTGTACCAAAAATGGCGAAGAGAAGCTCACTCAATTGCTTATTGCTACCACAGGACTCTATGGCAGCTTCTTGAGTATATAGGCTCTCAATTCACTTGCATTGCCTGTTCAATTCTATAATATAAAATCTTCTGTCAGAAAATACCAAATTTTATATGTTCTTTGCATAAACCAAAAAAAGACTAACTTAAATGCGTTTCATCCTTAGCTTTAGAAACATAAAAATATTCAATAACAGTAACTGCATCATTATTTTAACTATGATTCATATAGACCGAGACAATTAGACCGTAGAAGCTGCATCATATTGAAGGTCTTCCTCTGACCAGTGAAAAGGCCAATGCCAATGCATATGGTAGAGCCGTGGAGATGCGATCTTTTAACAAAGGCCAACATAATCAACAGTAACTTGACGCAATTATCAGAGTCAATAGAAATATCATAACACCGCGGTCATAATTCTTTTTATATACGGAATGAATCTGACACAAATAGCTGCAGTTCCGGCAAAACCAAGAGTGAAGCAATGATTAAACAAAAAATTTGTGAATCTTCAGCCACATGACAGAAAACTTTATCAGAATATCATCTCAACAAACAGATAGTTTGTTTTACACCTTCATACTAAATCAAGATGTAATATTACTAATATGAACTCAGTGACATGGTGCACCTTCTTATAGGTGATCACATAATAAATGTTGCACTCCTTCTATTTCTTTATTGTACTTGTTTGTTAATTAGATACACATGCCTAGTGATCAAATCATAACAAACTAATGTCAATAGCAAATTCCTGAACAAATAAGAATCTTATGATATTGGAGCTACTGGGATGCCATTTCTTTGAATCTTATGGTAAGTCACACATCACATGTATATAAGACAACCGATAAAAAGGGCAAGGTATAGACCATTCATTAGTAGACAATTACTATACCAAAATATTTTAGAATGTAGAAGGTAGAATTCAACCATTAATTACCAAAGTTAAGAATCGTAGTGTAGATAAGAGAAATTTATAATCTAGTAGTATATTGGAAGATTTGAGTAATTGTTAACTATATAAAATGTAGTGCACCATGACAAAAGTGACTACTCTAATGAACAATTAAATGAAAAATAACAGATCAATTTCCAAAGTCGCATATTCCATACACCATAGGTTAACAATAACCCATAAACTAGTAATTAGAATAAGCATAAAACTGATAAAAACTTAATAAGATCATACATTAACCTTTAAACAGTCTCTAAATCAGGTCACGTAACACATCTACAACGGTGATATTAAACTCTCAACATAGATTCCTGATGTAAAAATCTTAACATCGCTTTCTATATGCGGTTGCGATGTCATCTCACCTTGATTGCGGTTTTGAAATTTAGGAATCTCACAAGTATTACTTATGGGATCATAAACTACCAAACTATTTTTCCCACTCTTCACACACTCCATCAACACTTTGTCATCTTCTGAAATATATATTGCCCTGAGATAGGGCCCAAAATCAGTTTGAGGAACAGTAAACAATTTAATCCAAGAATTTTCGTTTCCATATTCCTTCATAATCCAAACTTCAGAAAACCCGTCCCCGTCCCTCTGGTTAAAAAGAAGGGACAAACAACCGCTCAATGTCCCTAAGATAAAAATAATAAGAGTTTTGAGTTGCAGAACATCGCCCGGCAGCGAAAGCATTTGATAAGACTCATTCTCCAAATCAAAAGAAACAATGGGCGGTACTACACCAATACCAGCATATGCCAACCAATTAACAGAGTCATTCACAAATACTCCACGTGTAGCCAAATACAGAGGAGCTGGAAAGTTTTGAATCCTTTTCCAACAATCTGTACCCAAAGTATGAATGTTCAACTCTACCGTTTTGCCATTGCGCGAGGATTTAACCGCAATGACTTTATAACTTCGGATGAAACGATCATACACTAGGGTATACGCGATTCTATCGCCACTCTGGTGTGGGAATTTCAAAGGAGGCAGTATCTTGAATTTTCTAATGCAAGGGTTACACAAAACAGCAATAGAATTATCTATTCTAAAACATATGATGCCATCACAAGTGGAAGCTCCAGTACCTGTGTTAAGAATCTCTTCTAGAGAATACCTGAACTGTGCTACTCTGAAAGTGGATGCGGAGCTGAAGATGGAGGAGATTGGGGACTGTGAAAGAAGGACCTCAGGTAAAGGTGAAGAATCGGTAATGGTTTGGATGAGATGGTGGCGGTCCTGGAGGGAGTTTGACAACCGAAGGTGCTTCTTGGCGAAGTTGGAATCTGCAGAGATAAGAGAATTCCATGACTTGCAGACGCAGCAGAGTTGAAGGAGGTGCTTCGCGGGAAGTCTGCACAGTATTTCTTTCACCAGATCGAACGGAAGATCCATTGGTGTTAGGGTTGGTTGAGGTGGAAGTGGCGATCTTAAGGTTGGTTGGGGTTGTTCCCACCGTAGAAGCGGTGGTCTTAGGGTTGGCTGAGGTCGTTTCCTCGATAGAAGCGGCGTTGTACTGGCCATTGACATTGTCACCAGCGGTTGTACCAAAATGGTTGCTGAGATTCAAAGTATACTGTCCTTTTATTTGGGAAAATTCTTATTCCACCATGTGTTTTTCCAGGCACCATGCGAAATTTCAAAAATACCTCTCAAAATCCAAAATATATTTTTAGTGTGCATCAAAATTCACATTAATGTTAGAACTAACTGAAAATATAACTACGGTATAGAACGGGAAGTATATTTTCAGTTCGTGGGGCACCGCACATTGCCTCTTCCTCTCCATTACAGTTTCAAAAACAAAACATAACAACTCTCTCAAAACTTTCTCAATTTCATTTTCGTCAAATCAACCGCATTTGCAACTGAAGTCGTTCTAAGGCATCAAGCATCAGTGTATCAAGCATCCAACAATAATCAAACAACAAAAACAACAACAATCAATTAAGTAAGTTGATTTTGATATTTGTAGAGTTTATGTAAAATCCACCTAAATGTGTGTTTTAGGTTAGAAATTAGGTATTTGTGGATTGTTTTGAATACTATAAATCATTTATAAGGTGTTAGACATGTCTTTTGAATGATCAATGGCTGTTTAATTGAGTTCTTTGTGAGGGTATGGTACCATTAACACACCTTTGAAGTCGTAGCAGAAATCAGAAATATACTTCCGGTTTTCATCAAGAACAAAAACGGATGTATATTTTCGTTTTTCCCTTATGTTTTTTCAAGCTTGTTTTCAACATTGGTCCTTGAGTTAACATTTTTCCGTGCTTCTACAAGAGCAATGACTGACAGAGCATCTCGATTGAGACACGGCAGGGTAGCACCACACGCTTCTATGCAGAGAGAAAGGAGACAGGCATTTCATCCTCCTCCTGCATTTGGATAGGCCGTACCGGGTGCACCAACTTCATCTTCCGGTGTTCCACCGGCTACTCCCACCACTTCGGCCTCCCGCAGCAGACGGGATTCTCTAGTCCATCCTTCACCACCCCGTCCTCCCGCAGACGCACCTCTCCACCTACAGCGTTTGAGGCGGGAGATACCTCAAGTTCACATGCGACACCAGAGGTACCAGAGGCCCAGTTTCAGCATCAGTCGGAGCCTCTATCACAATCTTCATCCCAGCCTCCAAAGGTACCAGAGGCGGCTCGTGCGCAGCCTGCATCTGCACCGCGAGCACTTGCACAGCCTGCGGTGCCTCAGGGTTTTAGAGGAGGACTGTCTGATTTATCTCTTCTTCCTTTTTACCATGACCATGTTGCTAGACGTATATGGGACTGACGGGTATGAATTTTAAATTTTGATTTCTATTACATTTTAAATCATGATTTTGTTTATGAATTTTAGTTTGTTGATTAAATCCGTCAAAATATTTATGTAGGACCGTGATACGCTTAAGGTCATTAGCCATTGGCGGAAGATCGGTAAATTGGTACCCTCTACAGAGCCATGGTTTGATGAGCTTTTACAGCCTACCGAGTTGAAAGATTTGGCCCTATGTGGATACAGCGTGGTCAATTGGGGTATGATTAACGCGTTTGTTAAGAGGTGGCACCATGAGACGTCGTCGTCTCACATGATACGCTCAAGGTCATTAGCCATGGGCGGAAGATCAGTAAACTGGTACCCCCTACAGAGCCATAGTTTGATGAGCTTTTACAGCCTACAGGGTTGAAATATTTGACCCTGTGTGGATACAGTGTGGTCAACTGGGGTATGATTAACGCGTTCGTCCAGAGGTGGCACCATGAGACATCGTCGTTTCACATACCACATGGTGAGATGATGATCACACTTGACGACGACGCGTGTTTGCTGCATCTTCCGATTAGAGGAAGATTCTTGGATCATTAGAGGCTCGGTAAGGAATAGGCGTTGGATCTGTTGGTTGAGATGTTGGGAGTTACCCCTGAGAGTGGCTTGGAGGAGATTGATAAAACCCAAGGTAGTCACGTCAGGTACAATTATTTGGATCGGGTTTTTGAGGAGGAGGTACAGAGTGCACGAGATGCCAATGGTGATGCCGAGCAGGTTGCCATGCACAATAAGTATGCTATGAGAGCACACCTTTTGTATCTTGTTGGCACACAAATTTTTATGGATACCTATTGTATCTTGCTGATCTTGAGACAGTCCAATAGTGGAACTAGGGGGCTACTTGCCTGGTATACATGTACACAAAGTTGGATGAAGGGATAAAGTGAAACACGAAGTAGATAACTTGTAGCATGTCACTCATGACGGTATAAGTTCTTTTTCTTTGTGGCCTTTGTTAATTATTTTGATTCGGGAAACTAACTATTTATTTTTTTAAGGGATAGATCCTACAACAATTCCCTCGCAACACGGGTTGGTCATTTGCGGAGGGTTATACTGAAAATAAGCCGCGTGCCTGCGCATACGACTCCCTCCGAGGGAACCAGGCGGCAGAGCCGTTCCGACTGTACATTAACCGGATGGCCCATAAGGACGTACACTTCTCTTCACACGCCAACCACTGTGAGACGATATCATTTGACGAGGTGTCGCTATTTACACGTTGGTTGGCTTGCGGGATTCACAAGACGACTGCCTATATGCCTGAGCGGGTGATGCGTCATTTCCGATTCACCCAGACTATTCCCGGGGATCCTGTTGTAATTGCTCCTCCGACGGTGAGACTGAGGGATATGGATGAGCTTTTTGATGATTTTGAAAATCATCTTGTTCCTGAGGAGGCCAAAGCTACCGTAGCTACATGCGATTGGAGCTACGAGTACGGCTACATGTTATGGTTCTTCCGGGTGTCCCATCCATACATGATATCGCATGTTTCAGGGAAACCTCATAGGCCAGTTCATCAGGAGATCCTAGAGGAGGAGCAGGCTAGGGCCGATCATGCCACTAACGTCTTGCCCATGTGTCATCGTATCATGGAGCTTGCGTAGGATGGTATTGAGCGAAGTTCCTTTCCTGATGGATCTGATTCTAAACAGACTCTGGATGCCATCATGGAGGAGGCTCTAGATGTTATGCTTTACATGAAGCAGCGGAGGAACGCCTCGAGGGTGACAGGCCGACTCATCATCTGCCATACCCAGTAGTTTTTGTTACTTTTTTTGTTATTAAGTTGTACTTTTTTGTTATTCAATTTGGATTACATTTTTGTATCGCGTACTACTATAGCACTTTATATATATATATTCAGTAGTTGTGATTCAGTAGTGTTTTGTTATTCGACAATTTATGACTTTTTTTCAATTGTACAAGTATTTGTAGTATGTGAGAATGAACCGTAAATATATTAACATCGTAAAATGGTTCTGTTCTGATGCAGGTAATAGAAGAAATTGGAAATATAATTCCGGTTCAAAACCGTAAATATACTTCCCGTTTTCAATCAATTTTAACAACAAATGGTGCGCACCAAAAATATATTTCCGGTTTCAAATGGGCAATTTAGGAATTGCATAGGGCACTTCTTTGGGCCATGGGTTGGAATAAGATTTTTCCTTTATTTAATGGTGTGGGTTTGTTGCCTAGTGGTGAAGAGCTTAAGTCCTAATAATGTGTTCCTCAACAACTCAAGTTCGAATCATATTAAGTACAATTGCTTATTAGAAAAAATATAATTTTTTTATAAATTTATTTACTTAAAAAAAAATTTATAGTAATTAAATTTAGACTTAAATAATCTTTTGATTTCAGTAAGTTAGCGAATTTTTAATTTTGATTTAGATATTTTTATTATCTGAGTCTCTATATCTTACTTTCTTGTTAGAGTCCGTCCATGGAGTTAGAATTCTATTAAAAAAAATCTGACTTGGCTAATGGCGCACATGTGAAAATGATTTGTATTTATTTTTTATTTAACAACATACATATGTGACTATTTATTTCCCACCAAAAATGTCTAATGTTCATAAATTAGCTTTTTTTTTTAGTTCTTGTAAATTTGGGTTTTGTATATTGGATGAAAAGGAAGTGGCCTAGTAGTGAAGGTTTGAGTTCTAAGACTGTGCTTTTCCCAAAGGGCTCATGTTCGAATTTTGTTAGGTACAATTGCTTATTAAAAAAAACATAATTTTTTTATAAATTTATTTACTTAAAAATAAAATATCTTATAGTAATTAAATTTAGGGTTAAATAATCTTTTGATCCCTGTAAGTTAGCGAGTTATTTATTTTGATTCCTTTATTTTTTTTTGTATGAGTTCATATATCTCACTTTCTTATTGGTGTCAGTCCCTGGGGTTAGAATTCCGTTTAAAAAAAGTTGACTTGGCTAACGGCGCACACGTGGAACTGATTTATATTTGTTTTTTATTTAACAAAATACATATGTGGCTATTTATTTATTTTCCACCAAAAATTTCAAATGTTCATAAATTAGTTTTTGTTTTTAGTTCCTGTAAATTAGGGTTGTGTATATTGGATGAATAGGAAGCTTTGGTTGTGGGAGGGAGGAGACAAACAAAGTAACGTAACATAGTCACATCTATGGAACTCAATCTCATTCGTAGATTTTATAGGGATAGTATATTACACAGGGGGAAATGAGCATGCAGTAGAAATAGATCCGGATAGGTGAAGCTTATTTGAAGCAACAGGTATTGTGAAAGAGATAACTGGGCTTAAGCAGTCAGAATATTGGTTATGGTGGTATTACAATGTTGCCGATAGGTATATTCATCCAAACATTTGTACAAGCCAAACAATGGCGGAACGGCCATATCACACTATTAGTCGACGGCGCCAGCGTCCAAAAAATAGAAGGGCCACCATCAATCACCAACATACCATCGGAAACACCCTAAAAACTACGTTCCTCTTATCCTAAACCTTATGCATTCTACCAATTAGCTAAGCTAAAACATAAAAAATTGGAAAAACAAGGAGAATTACGTGGTCGGAAGGAAATTGGTGAAGGTCGGAAGTTTTACACGACGGCGAACGGAGGAGAAATTTCTGAGCAAGCGTCGAGCAGAGATTTAGAGAAGGAGAATCGAAAGTGTCAAATGGATGGACTTCCCCCTATTTATTGAGGGACTCCCCAACGCGCGTCCGGACACGCGCCTAACCTAGTCATAACCTAGCCATCATTGTGCCTCAATGACAACACGTGGCTCGATGCACGCACGCGACGTCATCGCTTCACTTTCCATCAACTATTCATCTCCTAAGCGACATTCCTTTTCCTCGACATTATCTTCCTCGAATTATTTAAAACACATCGACGAGTAACGTCCTCGATTCCTCAAAAAAGGCCTACCCTTAAGTCATCACTCCCATGCTCTGAGCAACGACTTAGGGGGCTCCTATTTGGACTAGCCCTACGGCCAGGAACGACCCAGTCCATATCCACTCCAGAACGGTCCAATGACATTGGCCTAATCACTTAAGGACAGAAAGAACATTGCCTCTTCTGCCCGATGTCGAGCTCTTTCATCCTTCTATGTTGAGGACTGTTGACTGCGGCCTCGTGCGACCAAGCAAACATCTATACCTGTGGTCGGACGTTCCGCTCCCCGACACCGTTAGTTGGACGTTCCTGTCAACCAGGAAATCACCTCTGCTCGACTACCAGCTGGTTTCGAGCAACTTCCCAGAATTCCTAGGTTTATTCCTAAAAACCTGGCAGTCACATATTTTGGGTCTATATTTACGAACCAGCCCAAAACGCGAACCAATGGCCATGCGCTGGGGGTATTATATAAACTCTCTCACTCGAGAGGGGCATGTAACACAAATTTCAAACCCTTATACACTAAATCGTATATGTGTTCCTCCTACTTACTTGATCGTCAGAGTGCTTTGCAGGTACACCCTTCTCCTCATCACCAAAATTGTGCAGACGTCTCTGGTCCTTTCTGGTTCTGATCCTCAGGTCAGTATAAAAGGTATTAACTTTTAAGGCATACTTCAACATCAAAGTTTTCTATCTCTTCATTTTATGAACCGAAAGATGAACTTACTTCGTTGTCCTCCCCTGCAATGTAAGTCTTCCTTGGTTTGAAGTCTTTATTTTCTTTGAAGCCATTTTTTATTTTCAAGAGACAGACAATCTGCTTTGATGTGAGCTTTCTTCCTGCATTTGAAACATGTGTAGTTTTGGTTTGATGTTGAAGTCTCCCTTCTCTTTGCAAACTTTTTTCCTTGTCTGAATTTTACGGTCTTGTCTTTCTTGAGGAATTTTCAAAACTTCTTAACTAGTAAGGTAATATTTTCATTGTCCTCCAAATCACCATCTTGACTAGATGTTTTTGAATCTACCTTCAAGGAAACATACTTATGCTTCTTTTCTTGTTCTTCATGTTTCTCTAAACGTCCGAGTTCAAGTTCATGTTCTTGGAGTTTGCCAAATAGTGTTGTCAAAGTTATTTGGAAAAACTCTTCTTTTAAAAAATTATCCTTGTCTTTGGTTGTCATGCTCTTGTTAAGGATCTATGAAATTCCAGATTCATTTCATCATTGGTTAATGTTTTTCCAAGCACGACTAAATGATTTATCAAATGAGTAAACCTCTTTTACAAATCCATATTTTTTTAACCTGGATGCATTCGAAACATCTCATATTCTTGAGACATAGTTTTTAGTCTAGATCTTTTCACTTCCTCCGTTTCTTCGTGTGTGACTTCCAATGTCTCTCAAATTTCCTTAGAGGTTTGACAATTTGATACCCTAAAAAATTTTTCCATTCTTAAAGAAGATGCTAATATATTTACCCTAAATAATATTATAAAATATTATTGATTTAACATTTTAATTAAACTTATGATTTTTTCTCCCTATTGATTACACTCACAAAAATAGTTTTCTTATTGTAAAGGTCAAATGAATCTTCAGATCATTTAAATTCTACATTTATAATAGATTAATCATTTACATTTTTAATATTAAATTGATCAATAACTTTTCAGAACATTAACCTATTAATAAATCCTTATTACAAAATCAATTGACGTGTTTCCGTCATGAAATATTGTGATTTGTGTGTCAAGTAGCATAATTGAGGGAAGAAAAACTACTAATGGTTTCAACAGAAACATGTTTGGAAGTATACTAAAGCTTCCAAACCCTTATTATATGTTTCCACCAAAGGTTTAACAAAGATATTCAATAAGCAACGTAGGAATCTTGGATGATCACACAGTCACACACATAAATAAACAATCACAGTAATAGTACTTGAATACTTTCACACAATTTAAAAATGCTCATGTAACATAAGATTGTTATACATATTCTATAAACACTATGTTACAACTTGTCTCAATTAAAACTAGTTTCTCTTTAACTTTTTCCAATTCCAAGCCTTGCAACTTATCAGAAAATGAGAAACTAATCTTCTCCAATACACAAGCATTTTCCATCACAAATTTGGCAAAATTTAACTCCCACTTATAACCAGAAATGTTTTCAAATTCTACCTCTTTAAGAGTAGATAGAAAACAGTCAGGCACAATTGCAGAATCAGACAGTTCTTTATCAAAATCTGTCATCTGATGATCACCAAAAACAAAGATGATGATTTAATATCCATGTGCATGTTTTTTTTTTTATTACAAAGCTAAAAGACCTTAAATTTAAATATGAATCACAAACCTGGAAAACTAGAGTCTCCAAACACGGTGATTTTAATAGTAAGCCTAACAAAACTTCTGCAGGAACAGAGTTTACCTCAAGATATCTCAACATCCCAAATGCAGGAATATCATCTAAATAATGTTGCAATCCTACAAAATTCTGGACAACAAAAGGCAAAAACAGTCGGTGTTAAGATAGATAAAGTAAATTAAACTTGGAATTAACATTAATATTTGCTATTTAAGTATCAGACACATACTCATGGGTCATAAACATAACCATAATATATGCAAAAGTGCTTTTACCACAAGAGGCCTTTATCTATAGCCCGTGTAATACCGACTATTGAAAACTCTCTTGACCCTTTTATTTTCTTCACTCATTAAAAATTTGGTAATTGAGATTGACTTTGATAGGACAAGGTAAAATTCTTCTTTAAAACAAACGGTGAAACAAGAAAATATACCTCCCAGTCGGTTTCCAGGTAAAGCTTTAAACACTTTGCATTAATTCTAAGAAGTTGGCAAATAAAAGTCTCTTCCACATTCTCCTCCTTTAAATTGAGTAGCTCAATATTAGTAGAATCAATCTCCGCATCAAGCACAACTGTCTCTGCTGATGTCTTACCGCAATAATAGAATTTCTTAAGATGCAGAACACAAAACTTAATATCAGCAAGTGACTCATTATATGATAGTGAAACCACTTCAAGTAGAGGCGCTTCTACAGTGACACTTTTTACATTTAACCAAGTGCACCTCAATATCTTAAACTTTCTAAGAACCGGTAAATTAAGGGTTAACTCTTTCGGTTCATTAGAACCGTAACAAGTAAATGTGACTCCTATCAAGTTCAGGACTGTGAGGGATGAAAGACGAACAAGAGTTGAAACTTTGATGATAAACCTATCCATCGTCTTTAGCACCAACTTCTCCAAGGATTGGCATTTCAAAAGGGGATAAGAAGAAAGGTTACACCCATACAATGACCAAATACTAATCTTTTTTACGCTCTTATTTGAAACAGCAGATATCCACTGATTGATATGGTAGGAGTCAAGGTTTTGTGAAATTTCAAGAGAAAATTCTTTGATGCTAGCACTATTCAAATGAAGAAGTACCCTATATACAAAGTTCATAAAGCGGGTTTTTTCGCTCTCACGGGGATAAGAAAAAGGAAGCTCCTTGTCATTAAAGCTTAGTTTTGTGACAAATGTCCACATGTATATCCACCTCCATGATAAAACACTAGTACAAACTGCAAATTTAGTAGGAAGAAAGGAAAGAATGTGAGCAATAATAAAATCAGGTAGGTTGCTTATCATATCTTGACCTTCGCGGGATTTTCGCCTCTTAGAATGCTCATTCTCGTGTCTACCTGCAGATGCACACGAGGTTAAAGAACCCGAGTGCATCAGTGTGTAGAAAGTACCTACAAGTGAGATTAGATGAATTGTAAAACTCTGTATATTAGACACATAACATTTTCATAAAAAACTGAAGCAATCAAAGTTGTTGGAGAACATAATAGCATTTTAATATTCCCTACTCAAATTGCAGCTTAGAAAATGTATTGTCTCGATATTGGATGAAAAATCACCAAAAACCCTAAATCCTAAACCCTAAACCATCCACCAAATATCTCAATCTGTCCTTATTTCTCAAAAATGAAAACCTAAATTTATTTGAAAAAATGGAGATTATATGATATTACTACATATATTGCTCATTCTTATACCTAATAGTGAACTTGTATTGAAATGCAATAGAAGGCAACTAAAGTGAGTATGATTTTATTCTATCTAGGTTTTACAAAGAGGAGAGGAACCAAACCACATTACCCTAAAAGTGAGATTATACTATATAAACACAAATTTCATGTAAGATTAAACAAATCATTCATGAAATATTCATATTCATGATTAACAATAAAAAGTTATAATAGAAGGTTTTGAGGGGAAAATCAATAGAGTAAGGAAATTTTTTTATTTATTTTTTAAATACAAAAATAAGAACAGTGGGAAACATATGAAGAGAAAAACGAAACATTGAAATGCAATAGTAAGTTAGTAACCAAAGGAAGCGTGACAGAAAGAAGAAAATAACAAACCTGACTGTGTGCAGGTATAGCAAAAAAAAGGAAGGAAGGAGAGAAATGGTTTCTAAGTTCTGGATTCTTCTTTGGATTAAACTTAGTAACAAACCCGGTTTCCGTAAGGGACGCACATTTGTCTCAGATATACATTTAAATTAAGAAACATAATTTTGTAAAATGAACATGATTAAATTAATAATGTATAAAAAAAAAATATGAACAAATTGGAAAGCACCAGAATTTAGAGAAATATATATTAATTAAAATTAAAATTAGAGAAAATAATATTGCTACGATTTATTGAGCAATTAATTGGTATAATTAGTATAAGTAGGTTTTTAGAAAATTTATTAGAATAAAAAAGAGTTATTAAAATGGACCTGAAAAAACCTTCTTGAATGAAGCAATGTCCTTGCCTCTGAATGACGCTTCTACGACCGAAATGATAGCCAATCTTTGATGGATTGACGGTTTTTCCTGGTAACCTCATGTTCATGCTCATACTTGTGGAGAAATTTTTTTCTGTATCTATCCTCGCCATACACAAAAATGAGAGGGTATTGATAGGCTAAGTAAGCACGATGAAACTCATCAATTTGTTGCAAGTGTCCATCTCGTGCGTGAATGATGATGTCTCTTGGTGTGGTAGGATCGATATCTCCAACAATAAGAGCAGCAACCTCTGACACAGTAGATCTCTCGCCATCCGGAAAGCCTTGGCATGTGGATTGCAATCGTCTTACGTAACCTTCAAATTGCATACAATATTCGTGTTGATAACTTTGTTGTCGCTGCATGTTGAAAATAAAAAAGGATTGTTAATACGGTGATACATTGGCAATTGCATGGTTTTAAATTGCGGTTGCGGTTGCAGTCACTGCGGTTGTTGCGATGCAGAATGCGGTCGTTGCGGCGTGAATTCATATTTATGAACATAAAATATTAGTATATTTTATTATTTACTTTCGATTTCACATATCTTCCATTTTCTCTCTAAATTTTCATCTATATCTCATTAATAATTCGTCACCCTTTTAAATATCACTAATCCTTTTAAAATATATCTTAAATCTAGAATATAATTAAAAAAAAAAGGTAGACCAAATAATTTTTGCGAGCATTGCATAATCTCTTGCAGCCTGATGCGGCTTGATGCGGCCGATGCGGTGTTATGATGCGGCTGATGCGGTGTTATGATGCGGTTTTTATTGTGATTTGCAATCACACCGCAATTGCGGTCTGATGCGGATGCGGACACTACCGCAACCGCAATATTGCGGCCACATCAGGTGATGCGGTCCGCAATTTAAAACCATGGGCAATTGATAAATTATCCGTTTCTGAATAAGTACAAAAATCTGAAACACTTCGTTCGGTTCTCAATTTCATTGTCGATGTAAAAAATATATAGTTACGCATATTGCGGTCGATTTCCGTCTTCTGGTATCAATATTCCAATTCGATGACAAGTTTGACCATACAGTCTTAAAGTCGGTGGGCCTCCTCTATTAGCAACGGTGTTGTCGAATTTCATTCCAGATGAAGTGAATGAAAACATGGCGTTGTAAGTTCGAATGTTGATGTGGTAGTTTTTACTGTCTGAAGATGTTGCAGTAGTTGCGGCGGATCATTTAGCAAGGGTAGCACAATTTTTCCACTCCTGCAGCACCGGGTGAACTTAGGAACAGTGGTATGTCTTGTATTTCCTTTGCTTTCTTGGTACCACATAGAGGCGTGACAGGAAGGACATTCCCTATCTCGATCTCCTATGTCGGAGTATTCTGCATTGGCAGGGTCAGATTGATAAATAACAAATGTCTAAGTAGTTAAAATCATTTGAAACATCATAAAAGTTGTTTGGTAGGCAAACATACCTTCTAGATGCAAATCAACTAAAGGTTCATTATCAAGTTCATCATCATCATCATAACTATTACACAAATTCAAATCATCTTCGGAATTAGAATTTGCATCGTCTGAATAACGAGCTACTGTGGATAAATTAGATGTTTCAGTGTGACAGTTTACATGTGCGTTAGAAGTGGATGCCTCGTTGGTGTTGCAAAAAGGTCGATCAGTCATGTCGAAACTTGCGAGTAGGTTGTTTCTAGAATGCAAATGTAACCTGGGTTTTTTATGAGATAGAGGTTGACGTACATGTCTCTGCGACGGGCCGGTGTTTAGGAAGTTACATATATTAGCAGTTAGTGGTAAACGCTGATCGGACGTAGGTGTTTGAGTTCTGATTGAAACAGGTTGTATGGTGGTGGATATATTTTCCTTGTTTGATGGATTAGGTGTATTTCTCCTGTTATTCAAGATTATCCTCCTCTTCTTTCTAGCCATTGAAGGCCCAACACAATTTTCCAAAGGCTGATAGTTAGAGGATGCAGGGGTTCCATTTGAAGGAGTTTTTGAAGACACAGAACACACACCATAATCCATAGAAGATAAGCTTGGAATGACACTCAAAATCGATTGTACTTGGATGGTAGACCGTTGAGTCTCTCTACCTTGACTTGAGCGTCTCCGAGCCGAGAGTATAAGTTTTCTCCTCCGTCTGGCAAAATAAGAAGGATCGATGGTGTTTGACGTAGACTCAGACTCCATTGTTTAGCGGGAAATAGTTTAATATATATCTGCCAAAGAGAAATTAAATTTGAATTATGGAAAATGAAAACAATAATGTGAATGTGGTATGAGGCATATAAAAGGATTCAATATTAAAATAATATAGACAGAAGTAACATGCAACTGCATGTGCATTGTGTGTACCTAAAATGGTGAACATGGAAAATAATTGTAACACCCCATTTTCCCATCGTTATATTTAAATAAACAATCAGAGTAATTAAATTTTTAAACAACATCAAATGAGATGCTACATTCAACACAACATCATACAAGTGCTCACATTTTTGAACAAATAGATACATAACACTATTAACTTGGATGAACTGAATATGACATAATTAATTTTCCAAAAAACAACTTTAATTAAGCAGCGGAATTCATCATGATTCAACTTTTAAAAACATCATAACATCTTAATCCAACATAATCGGCATCAAGCCGTGAAAATACTTCAACGACAATTTAAAAACCCATAATAAGATAAATAACAAGACAATTAGTGTTCATCCCCCCGAGTGTTACGTATCAGAGCAACGACACCGACTCAAACTACCAAAGATATTTAGCCTTTATTTCTGATTACCTGCACGTTATCAACATAGGGATAACATTCAAACAAAAGGGGCGAGATATCGAACAGTATAAAGGAACATATGATAATAATTATAGTAGAAATAAGATCACACACAATTCACCATTTCTCAACACAATACAATTTTAAATCAACCATCAGCATATTGTCACTCATTCATAAAAAATTTAACATCGTATCATCATAATAATGCAATGAACTAACACTGTGCAAATGCATGTGGTACAAATGGAACATAAGTTTCCAAATTAATATTTGCCAATTAATAGAGGCCAACGTATTTGCCAATCCAGGCCATTCACACATCATTCATAACATTCATCAACACATCAAAAATTCAACTTTTTATGCAAACATGGATATAAAAGCAAGGAATTTAAACCCCACCATAATCTATCATCATACAAACCCTTATAATGCAAGAATATCACTCTTACCTTGGATTGAAGGTTGCTCTAAGCTTCCAATGGGATTGCCCTAGCTTTCTTTTCTATTTTGTTTCTACGTTCTTTCACAATTGCTAATTCTAATCTCTTTTTCCTAATTTTCTTTTGTTTTATTATTCTTACTAACTTCTAATGTTACTAATGGGCTTAATCTCACACCTCCACTAATACTACTACTAAATTTATGTTAGGCCCAACTGCTAATATCCTCATTGTATTATTACTAATAATTAATTAAATAATCGGCATTACAACTCTCCCATACTTATAATATTTTCGTCCTCGAATATTTACCTTGTTCAAATAACTCGAGATAAGACTCCCGCATCTTGCTCTCCAATTCCCATGTCATGCTTTCTCTGGCATCCCCGGTCCAAACTACCTTCACCAAAGCAATTTCTTTGCCTCTTAGTGATTTCACATCACGATCTTCTAATCGTATAGACGTTGTCTCCACAGTCAGATTATCCTGTACTTACACATCATCCATATGAATTACATGAGACGGATCTGAAATATACTTCCAGAGTTGCGACACATGAAACACGTCGGTCAAATTCGAAAGATTTGGCGGCAAAGCCACTTTATAAGCAACATTTCCAACTGTGTCCGAAATCTGATACGGACCAATAAAACGAGGAGTGAGCTTCTTAGACTTTAATGCTCGCCCAACACCGGTCACAGGCGTGACTCTCAAAAAAACATGGTCACCCGCTTGGAATTCTAAATTTTTCCTTCGCTTGTCATGATAACTCTTCTATCTACTTTGAGAAGTCTTCATTTTTTCTCTAATTAACTTCACTTTCTCAGTAGTCTCTCGAACAATCTCAGGTTCAAGCACTACACTTTCTCCAGATTCATGCCAACACAACGGGGTTTTACATCTTTGACCATAAAATGCTTCAAAAGGTGTCATTCAAATTCTAGAATGGTAACTGTTATTATATGTGAACTCTATCAGTGGAAGATAAGTATCCCATGAACCTCCCTGCTCAAGAACACACGCTCTCAACAAATCCTCCAACGACTAAATAGTCCTCTCTGTCTGACCATCCGTCTGAGGATGATACGCCGAACTCAACCTCAACTTAGAACCCAATTCTTCTTGCAAACTCTTCCAAAAATCAGAGGTAAACCTCGGATCTCTATCTAACACGATACACAAAGAAATAACATGCAACTTAACAATTACCTTAGTATAAATCTCCGCCAACTTCGATACTGGAAAACTGATGTTAATAGGAATAAAATGAGCTGACTTTGTAAGTCTATCAACAATCACCCAAATCGAATCATGTCCCCTTAATGTATTAGGTAATCCCGTCACAAAGTCCATTGAAATGCTATCCCATTTCCATTCTGGAACTTCTAACGGTTGCATCAACCCTGTAGGCTTCTGATGTTCAACTTTCGACTTCTGACAAGTTAAACGTGCATACATAAAATGCGCTACATCACGCTTCATCCCAGGTCACCAAAACAAATTCTTCAAGTCTTGATACATTTTAGTAGCTCCTGGATGAATACTCAAATTGCTCCTGTGAATTTCCTCAAGAATCACTTTCTTCATTTTTGCATCATTAGGAATACAAATTCGATTATGGAATCTCAACATATCTTGTGCATCTAACTTGAGATCATTATTCTCGGACTGATCAATCCCAACCATCGAATCTACCAATTTCATATCTAACTCCAGAGCTTCTTTGATATTGTCCATAAACTCATTTTTAATCTTAAGCATTCCTAACATAACACTCGTCGGTGTTACTTCGCAAACTAAACTCATATCTCTGAACTGCTCAATTAATTCCAACTCCTTAACCATCATTGCCGATATATGCAAGGTCTTTTGGCTTAAGGCATCAGCCACAACATTAACTTTACCTGGGTGATAATTTAAACCGAAGTCATAATCCTTCAATAACTCCAACCACCTTCGTTGTCTCATATTTAATTTTTTCTGATCAAATAAATACTTTAAACTTTTATGGTCACTAAATACTTCAAATATGGAACCATAAAGATAATGCCTCCAAATCTTCGGCACAAAAACAACTGCAGCAAACTCTAAATCATGCGTAGGATAGTTCTTTTCATGAGTTCTCAACTACCTTGACGCATAAGCAATTACCTTATCATTTTGCATAAGCACACCTCCTAAACCCAATTTAGAAGCATCACAACACTCCACAAAAGATTCTTTCGAATTAGGTAATGTCAAAATTGGAGCCGACGTCAATCTTTTCTTCAATTTGGTAAAACTTTCTTCACATTGAATGTCCCACACAAACGTTTTACCCTTACAAGTCAACTTAGTCAATGGAAGTGCCAACTTAGAAAAACCTTCGATGAACCTTCTATAATAGCCAGCTAATCCCAAAAAGCATCTAATTTTGGTAGCCGACTTTGGAGTTTCCCATTGTAACACAGTAACTAGTTTAGATGGATCCACAACAATGCCACTACCTGAAATAACATGACCAAGAAAACTCACCTCCTTTAGCCAAAATTCACACTTTGACAACTTTGCATATAACTTCTTTTCTTTTAAAACTTGCAATACTAATCTCAAGTGTTTTGCATGCTCTTCTTCCGACTTAGAGTAAATCAAAATATCATCAATAAACACTACCACAAACTGATTCAAATAAGCCTGAAAGATAAGGTTCATGTATTCCATGAATACTCCATGCGCATTAGTAACACCAAAAGGCATCACCGAATACTCATAGTGTCCATATCGCATTCTGAAAGCTGTCTTCTGGATATCCTCATCTTTTACTTTAATCTGATGATAACCTGACCTCAAGTAAATCTTACTAAACACACGAGAACCCACCAATTGGTTCATAAAGTCATCTATTCTTGGAAGTGGATACTTGTTCTTAATCGTTACTTTATTCAATTGTCTATAATTAACACAAAGCCTCATACTTTCATCCTTCTTCTTTACTAGTAGCACTGGAGCTCCCCATGAAGATACACTTGGTCTTACAAACTTCCTTTCAAGTAAATTCTCGAGTTGCTTCTTTGATTCTGACAATTCAGATGCAGACATCTTGTATGGTGCCATAGACACAGGTCTGGTCCCAGGTACAAGATCAATAGTAAATTCAACTTCTCTCTCTGGCGGTACATCAGGAATCTCATCAGGGAAAACTTCAGGAAATTCTCGCACCACCTGCAGCTCATCAATTATGGCTTGATCCTCAATAGACAACGATGCCATCAACGAGAACACCTAAACTTCCTCTTTCATTAACAGTCACAATTGTTTAGCAGACAACAAATTAACTCCCTCTTCTTCAGGAGTGGAAAACCTCACTGACTTATCATAATAATTAATATGAACATGATTATACTCTAACCAGTTCATACCCAAAATCACATCCAATATTCTTAACGACAAACAAACTAAATCAACAACAAAGTCTCTGTCAAAGATCGACAAAGGACACTTTAAACACACAAGAGAAGTACTCACTGATCCCTTAGTCGGTGTAGCGACGACCATCTCTCCATTCATAGAAGACGACATAAGACCCAATATTTCAACACAATTAGCAGCAATAAAGCAATGAGTAGCACCATTATCAATAATAGTAATTAAAGGAGTATTATTAATGAAACATGTACCTCTAATGAGTATGTCTTCATTAGCATTATGAGTCCCAACCAAAGCAAACACCTTTCCACCAGCTTGTTCCTTATTTGGTTTTTGACATTGACTACCAATGTGCCCCTGTTCACCATAATTGAAGCAAATCATCTCCTTATGCTTGCACTCAGATATTGCATGCCCGAGCTTACCACAACGGAAACACCTTTTGACTTCAGCAGTACACACATTACTTTTATGACAAGGTTTCCCATATTTGAAACACACAATACCAGCAGGAGCATCTCCCCTACTAGTTCTCTTACTATCAGCAACTTTCTGTTTACCTTTCCCAGCTGGAGCATCATAAGGTCAGCCACAGTTCTGTTGGTGCTTGCTCCTCTTCTCACTAATGATCTTGTAATGGGCATTGTTATCCTCCTCATAAATCCCGCAGCTATCAATCAAATTAGAAAAGACACGAATCTTTTGGTATCCAACTGCCTTCTTGATCTCCGAACGCAACCCGTTCTCAAACTTGATGCACTTCAAAAATTCAGCAGTTGCCTCGCTATAGTGCAGATAAAATTTAGCCAGCTCAACAAAATTTGCAGCATATTCCGTCACCGACATATTTAACTAATTTTCTTTTAAAGATTTGCCATGTATACTTATTGTATGCCAAACAAAGAAAAAGTGAGCATTTGTATCTTATAAGAAAATCATTGTTTGGAATATAGCAACTGTAATTAAAAAAATTGAAAAAAAAACTTAGAAACAATGTAACAAAACATGAATCATTCAAATGCTTATATTTGTTTCTAAACAGAATAATCTAAATTCAATGAAGTAGAAAATATGAGAGAAAATGCAGAAAAATAAAATATATGATTCAATAATTTTTAGAAGTTTACTTCAGTCACATCAGCTATATCTACTATCTACTACTATCTATCCTTTACTAAAAAATTGATCAAACTTTCATTATTGTCCTTTCTTAAAAAAAAATTGCACTACAAATTAGATAAAATGGTAACTAACAAAATCATCCTACCACTTTTTTATTTCCAATCAATATTGCACACTTGACACAACCAAAAGTTTCTGCCATCCATTATCACTTGTTCTCTATTATCTCTCTTACTTCATTATATCTCCATAATTTCCCTATTCTCTCTCTTACTTTATTTTAAAATGTAATAATTCAATATTTTTTATCATATTTTTATTTATTATCAATAAAAATGTATTTTATCAAATTGAATAATACTACATAGTCATTCAAGCAACTAACTTTTTATCTTACGGGTCACTATCAAATTATTACCTTTATTTGAAAATAAAATTCTTATTTTCAAATGTCAATTTTTTTCTTTCTCCTTGTCACAAGTTTTTTATTATTATTTAATACAATTGAATTTATAGAGTAATTGTTTATTTTACAATTATGTAATTATATTTAAGTTAACATGTGTATCTAAATACATCATTTGTCAAGTTTATCATTATATTTTGTATAATCATATTATTTGTTATAATATTTTGATTTCATAATTTTTCATTGTACTTTTGCAATACAAATGAGTTTTTCATATGTATATCTAAAATAATTATTACGCCAAAATTAAAATAAAGTCACCCGTGCGAACACACGAGTATCTTCTCTGTTGAAAACAGTCTGAGAAAAGAGTGCACAATTGAATAAAATCTTTTCACCACTGGTAGATGGTTTCTTTTACGAATCAACAAAGTAGATTTTCATGTCTTTCTGAAATGTTCACATGCGAAATTATTTTAACTTAGAACCTAAATTTCATACTACTAATATCTTATTAGTAAAAAAAAATTGTGGATCATTATTTTAACTTAGAACCTATTTTTTTTTGTCGATCATTATTTTAACTTAAAACCTAATTTTCATTCTACTAATATCTTATTAGTAAAACAAATTTTAAATGGTTAATTTACATTTTATAAATTCAATTTGGTCAAACTTCTTTACTTCACATTTTTCATATCGTTCATAAAATACTACACCACAAATAATGCACCCGGACAACAACACGAGTCTCTGACTAGTTTTAAATAAAAAGTGAAAGCTAGCCTAGTGAAAATACTACAGTAATAAAAACAAAATATGTATATTGAACAACTACCAACATGCTAGCACACAAAAAAAAAACAGTTGAAATGAAAATGCACGTGTTCACGTGATACTATTCACCCTTGAGCTATTTACCTCATTTAGGTGCATATAATCCTTAATCATTTTGATCACTTCTTCATCGTTGTGTGGAGAAACAAGTGTGAGGTGAGACTTTAACCACTCTCACTTGCACTCAACATTCCCCCCCACAAGTGTGAGTTCTCCACTTTATATAATAGGATAAGGTTTTGGGTTAAGAGAATGTTGATTGCAAGCCTGAGTGATTAAAGTATCAAATTGCCTATGAATAGGTGGAATGTTGGATTTATAAGAGAGATGACTCATTCACCTATCACCTTAAGGTTTTAAATGGAGATGTGGTGTCTTCATCTTTTGTGGTCCTGTAGTATTAGTCCCGTTGGTGCTTCCGACTTTCTCAAACTCCCCAACAATGGTATCAGAGATGTGATATCGATCTGGTGTAGGATCTTGTTATAGGATGTGGGAGACTCACACTTGTCTTGTGAGAATGTTAGGTGCAAGTTTTATTTGGTGGAGATTGTTGGGATTGGTTGAAAATGTACATGTTGAAGAAGTTCAGGATTGGTGAAGAAGTTTCACATCACTTAGTTTTGTGAAGGATAAGTCCCACAACGCTTAGTTTAGTGATGGATGCGGGAATTCAAGACTATATATAAGATTCAAGTTTTTCTTTACAAGATTTACCAGTCAAAAACACTTTAAGCTTGTATTTTGACTTTCTTTGTTCTCTTATATTAGAGTGTTGTGAGATGTAGTTAAATATTTGTCTTGGAGGGTGTGGGTGTACTAGGGGTTTGAGTTAGTTAAAAGTATATTATGTGTTGTAACAATTTTCACATAGTCTTATTCTCTGGTAGTCTATTGACAACTGTCGTGGTTTTTTCTTCGGTTTTAGAGTTTCCACATTATGTTCTTGTTTTGTGATTGTGTTCCTCTTTTTTCTCTATGTGTTGTTTGTTTTTTTCAACAAGTTCTAAATCCCACATTGCTTGGAAAAGTGAAGGTTGAACACTTTATAAATGAAATGACACATACACCTATCATTTTAAGGTTTTGGCTGAATATGTGGTGTTTCTCTAACTTGTTTGGGTGAATATTTGACCTTTAGATGAGTGTTTTGTTGGATTTGAGACTTCACACATAAGAGGGGTGAATTGTGTGGTTTGAAAAAACTTGGTTTAGAAAACTTTCGGCAAGTCAAATCAGAGTTTAAAAACATTTTCAAAAACTAAGCAGTAGAAATTAAATAACGGAAAGTAAATTGCAGAAATTAAAGAGTTAAGGGAAGAAGAAAACTTAATTTTGAAAACTTTTGGCAAGTCAAATCAAAGTTTACAAACATTTTCTAAAACTAAGCAGCAGAAAGTAAATAGCGAAAAGTATATAAATAGAGTGGGGATAAACTTACTCCAAGAGTAAGTTTTTTTAGCTTACTCCTAGTCCTAATCATAGCCTTTAAATTGAATCTAATATAATGGTTAATTAATATTTTTACTTAATTAATCATTAGATTATATTCAATTTAAAGGCTATGATTTAGAGTAAGTTAAAATAAATTTACTTGGAGTAAGTTGATCTGCACTCATATATATATATATATATATATATATATATAAAGAAAAAAATTAATATTATTCATGGATATCCAAAAAATCTGTAAATATCTCAAAATTCACAAATATTCGTGTGATAGATACTCATGCAGGTATGACACAAGCACATATATCATATTTATTCAAGAGATGAATAATGAAGACTAGTACTCGTACTCATATGTACTTGTACTTTTTAAAATATGCAATGAGAGAGTAATGAGAGTAATTTCAGGTGAAAAAATGTCCTAGTCTAGACGGCGAAGCATTACAATAATAATATCAAAATATATGGTCCCCCGATAACAACGCCAAACACTTGACACGCCGCAAGCGTAGGACTATATCGATGTAATAAAATAAGAGTATAGCAGCGGATCTGTTTGGTTCAAATGAGAGAAGGAGAGAAATTTTAATGGACGGATAGGAAGGGGAGGGGAGAGCTTTTTTTTTTAATTATAAATATATATTTGGTTCCAAAAAAAGAAGGAAAGGGGAAGATAGAAATTTTAATTAAAAATATGTTTGGTTCATGAGGGGAAGTGATATGATATTTAAAGGTGAAGATTTCCTAAATATTTTTTTGGAAATAAAATTTGTAATATTGAGTGATTAAATAGTCCTAATTTATCACAAAACGTTAAAAATTAATTACATTTGATTTATATTTTAACTCTCAACACGAAATAAACTATGTGTTGATAACAACATTTGAATACATAAATCAACTTATTATTAAATAATATATATTAAATAAAAAAATAAATTTGAAGTTAAAGAATAATTATAATGAATTGATGGAAGTAATAGAGTAAATGTGAAGGCAAGCTTCTACAATACTATGTTTTGATGAAGACAACTATCATAAGTATGCATCAATAAAGGATGAGCAAAAAGATCAAATAAGCTATGGATCAAGATTACAAATTTCATAAAGATTATCTTTGGTTGATTGATCTTCAAGTCATAATGGTACAAGTTAAATACTTTTACATTGATACTACTTAGTGCTCAAAAATCATATAAAATTTCATACACATGCATGCCCAAACTCATATATGCATGGCATAAGTTTCCAACATTGAAAAACATGCATTTTTACATTTTTGAGTTTAGGTAACCGGTTACCAACATTCATGTAACCGGTTACATTGCTGGCAGTAGCAATTTCTGGGCATTTTCACTTGATGTAACCGGTTACATCATTTAGGTAACCGGTTACATGGTCGTAAATTTGAATTTTCTGGGCATAACGTTATCATGTAACCGGTTACATCCTTTAGGTAACCGGTTACACCTGAACCAGTGGCAACTTTTCATGTTGAATCTGTCCCAAACGAATTTATCTTTCAAACCTTTAACCATTGCATTGTTCTATCAATATGCAACCATTCTAAGAGGCATATAGTCACCTATAAATACCATAAACTTCAGATTTAAATGACACCTCTTTCATTACAATTTACCATCTTTTGATCATATATTTTCATCATATATTTTCATACAAGTGTTTCATACTTGAACTTTCATTGAAACTTTTTCTACACATTGTTAGAAAAGTTTCTCATTCATACATAAACACTTGAGCACTATTATATCATTGTAAATTGTCTTGACTTGAAAGAGAAGATCAATCTTATAGATTGATATATGTTCATTAACATTTCTACTCAAATATATTCATTATTATTGACTTGCTATTCAGGATTGTTGAAAGCAAGGGTTATTGATTAGTGAGAGGATTGTTCTCATAATCAAGATAGTAAATCCAAGAGGATTGTTCTTGGTGGTTGAGATCTTGTTGTCCAGGATTGTTGGAAACAAGTTAGTGAAAAATCCAAGAGGATTGTTCTTGGTGGTTTTGTTAGAAGATTGTAGGAGGAGTCTTGTGTAGGCTTGTACAAAGATCTAACAATAGTAAAATCTCTTTCATGTTGAAAGGGGACTGGAGTACTCTCGGATTGTGAGGGGAACCAGTATATATCGCTGTGTTCTTTACTTTTCCGCATTTTACCGCTTTCATCTCTATTATCAAGAAAAGAAAAGAACCATTCAAAAACCTTCAAACACTTAACCAGAAAAATAAGTACAAGTATTCTAAAAAACCGGATAAATCTTTGAAAACCTAATTCACCCCCCCTCTTAGGCGCACTCTTAAACTAACAAAGCACACAGAAGAGAAGCAGAAACACAAAAGACAAAAATAATTTTAAAATATTAAAATAAAACTAAGGATATTTTAGTAAATATATTAATTTAATAAATATCAAAACTCACATTCCCTCCCCTTCAAATCCCCCTATTTGAGAAACGCAAAAAGTGTGATTTGGAAAATTTTTGCTCCCCTTCTCATCCTTTCCTAAAATTTGAACCAAGCAACAAACACAAAGAAGCAAATTGTCAAACACTTCAGGTGCAATCAATGTTGATTAGATTTTTCTTATGGTTTTTGTTGATTTACAATCTTATGAATTATAATCAACTCAACAAAACAGTTTTGAAATGAAACAAGTTTATCTAATCGTGTCGATTGCATAATCAAAGAATTTAACAATTTGCAATTGAAAGTAAATGAGAGAGATTGAGAGAGAGAGAGACAAATACAAAGGACACAAGGATTTGCTTAGGCAGTTCACCAATCATCCTCGCTATGGCTACGTCTGCCCTCAATTTCGATCGGAATTGGATAATCAGTCTTACTTTGTAAAAATTGTTTACAAGAGAATAATAGCAATCCAACCCTACAAACTGTATGTTTGATGTTGATTCTAAATCCTTCTCTTCCCTTAATCTTGAGCTCGATCAAGTAACCCGATAATACCAATTGATCCTCCAATTACCACTACTCCTTCGAAGCTTTCACTCGGATGAATCCAATTGCGAATTATCGTGAACCAAGATTTCCAAACGATCCTCCGCTTACCGTTACTCCTTCGGCAGACCCACCTTCTTCGAAGCTTTTACTCGGCTGAATCCGAATTGTGAAATCTTGTGCAAAACCCCCAAATCAACACCTTGATCTTGGAGGACAAACCCTAACTGGTTTTTCCCAATGAAACCCCAAAAAATTCTCAGCCCAATTTAAAATTCAACAACCTAAATTGGACGTTATCAATCTGAATCTAGATGACACCTAACAAGAACGATTATGTGTAATTGTTGTGGGTATGCATAGATGAGAGATTGAAGATGAAGAGAACTCTTTGTATGTTTATAGTTTCATCAAATTTAAAATGATGAATGTATGAGGTATTTATATGTGTGTAAGTTGGAGGCAAAAGGAAAATTTGGAATTTAGAAAAGAATGGAGATTTTCAAAAATGTTAACACATGTGTCGATACATGCAAGTCACGAGTCGACTCATAGCACAAAATTTTCTACCATGTATCGACCTGAAGGGCCTTATGAGTCGACTCATGCAAACAAAAGCTTCAGGATTTAAAAAGTAATTACATGTGTCGACTCATACGATGTATGTGTCGACACATGCATTACAGAGCCTACATGCTTTAAAACGCATGCACATGTGTCGACTCATAGATTGTATGTGTCGATACATAGTATTGTTTTTCATACAAACAGATGTTTTTAATGCATAAAACATTTTCTAAATGCATTATAAGCTTTCTAATACTAAGGTGCACATTAAGACTCAGATATACTGTCCAATATACAGAAATGCTAAAGTTTTCCTAGTTTTAACATCATGTAAAATATCTTTAATAGGATAGTGCACTCACAACACATTTCATTAAAAATATCCCCTTTCCTCATCCCTCCATCTACCTTGAACCAAACATACCTTAAGAGATGAGTTTTTGAGTACCAAATTCTATTGATTCTTTGTTTACCTATGGCAATCAATGATTTGATTTGGAATGTTGATTTTGTTATAGAAATTAAAAATCTTAATAATAAGATTTAGGGTTAATCATATCTCTAAGAGACTCGTGCAAACTCAATCACACCCTTTCATCATGCGAATAATATCTATTTTAACTTTACTTTCGTAAAGACTTATACGTTAAATTTAATCTTATAAGTTTTTTATTACAGACGTTTTATGAAGCTTAGAATGAGGAAGAATTTTATTTTAAAAATTTAATTTAAATATTTTTTACTATCTAAAAATTCTATACACTACCTACCGTCTATGTTAATTTAGTTAATTTTTTTAAGAATAAATATATATATATATATATATATATATATATATATATATATATATATATATATATATATATATATATATATATATATATATATAAACATCACAATTCATCACACATTGAATCACCATCAATTTGATCATTATCACCAAGTGTTTGTGCTTTTTCTTTTTTCATTATTACTGCATTGCAAATCAAAGTTTATCAAATATATATATATATATATATATATATATATATATATATATATATATATATATATATATATATATATATATATATGTAGTATTGAAACAAGACAGAGAGGAGGAAAAAAGAAAAAGAAGAAGACGATAAACCTCATCAAATCGAGGCCGGTTGTAGCCACCCCGGTGTTCCAATTTCGTATTTAATTAGTTTCGTTTCTGTTTAGCGATTTCTTCAAATATCTTTAGGGTTTTAGGAATTCATGCCATGGAAGAGATGTTGAGTTCATCAACAACAATCAACTCCTCCAATATAGGGTTTCAGGTTCTGAATTCATGTACTGTGATTTTTTATCCTTCTTTTTCTTGTTGTTTTTGTAATCGTAACTGTAATTTGGAATGGTGTTACTTTTCTCTGCAGCTATTGAAGAAGCAAGGTTGGAAAGAAGGGACTGGCCTTGGGATCTCTGAACAGGTTTTCTTTCTTTCTCTCTTTGTCATCCAAATTCTGAAACTAATTGTTAAACTCATGTTTTAGGTACTTCCTTTCAATGATTCTGATGATAAACAAATTTATTTTGGTAACAGGGTAGATTAGAACCTGTGGAAACTCATGTGAAGAATAATAAGCGCGGTTTGGGAGCAGATAAAGTGAAGAAAAAGATAGTGAAACCTGATCATGGTGCTGATTCCTCTAAAGGAGACAATAAGCAGGTAATTTTTTTTTTGTTGGTTTGCTTTGTTTCCAAGGGCTTTGGTGGTCGTTATAAACAATTTACAGGAGTAGAAGGATAATAACTAGATAAGATAACTATGCAAAAATCGTGCTTCTTTTTTCATTTGGAATTGGAAAATTACAACGGTTGCCGTATATTTTCTTATTTGATGTAGTTCTAGTTTCCCAAGTTTATCTTATCGAGATATATTGTTTTTCAAGTTCCTTATTTTATTTCATCAAATTTGGTGGGGGTGGGGATATAGTATTCGGTAATTAGGAATTGTATAAGTTATTAACAACAGAGAAATCTTTGATTATTTGATATCTAATCTCTAAGAACAAAGTTGACATATATATAATATAGTAATTAGGAATCATTTGTAGTCGAATGAATGATAATGACGGAAAAATACTGATATTATCTATCAGTAAGAACAAAGTTGACTTAAAGAATTTAGTAATTAGGAATTGTTTATCTCTTAACAAATGTAGCATACAAATTTATGTAACCTATAACTCAACTGGCACTATATATCTACGAGGGAGAAAGTATGCATAGAGTAAGATGAGAAACTCACATCTAATTTGGTTTATGTTTAGGAGGATGACCGTACGAGCCAAATATTGTTACGAAGATTGATGTAGGTATAGGAGGAATTAAACAAAATTTTATACATTGCTTTTAATAAATAAATTGGATAAGGCGCAACATAGAGTATTTAGAGAGGCTTTATCGAAGGCTCTCTAAAGTGTTAAAAATTTTTAAATTTGAGCAAGAGAAAATACATATGATGCGGTCAAGTCAACTAGTATTTAGAGAGCTTTTATGGAAGGATCTCTATAGGTGTTTATTAAAGGTCACTTTTAGCACATCTGTTTTATCTTAGTTCTAGATATGCTTTCATGTCCAAGAAACAATTCCAAGGTTCATACTTTTTGTGAATGGTATTGTCTTAGTTAGATAACAATGTTGGTGGAGGAGATGAGACGGAGGTGGCAGGTCTGGAAGAGTATTAACAAATGTAAGAGGAATTAGGAGAACAAATGAGTAGGTTCTAACCAATTTTTACGATGGATACCCGGTTTTTTCACATAATGGTTTGAGCTTTATATATGGAATGGTCTCCATAATAGAGAAGATGGTAGAATCTTTACATACATGTCCGGGACAGTGAAGAATACTCACAAAAGCACCTTTATAAGAAGAGCAAATTGGAGGAGAATAGTCCAATAGCTAGAGGCAAACAGAAACGACGGAAAATTAAAGACCAAACATTAGGAGTAATTTAGCGGTAAATAACGGTCTATCTTTAGATCAAATACATGGCATAACTTTATGGCGTCAATTGACTAATGTAGTCAGACTCTACAAAGTGGAAAAAGGCATAGGTGTTATTAGTAATTAGACATGTCTGCTCCAAAATAAAGTGTTTATATCTTAAAGTAAGCATATCATTTTATTATAAGATGTCAACTTATTTATTGAACAACTAAGTAATTAGTGAAATACTGCATTTTCTTTGTCTGTCAGCATTCTATACAGTTCTCATAATGAGATCTCTTCTGAAAAAACTATCACTTTTCAACACTTATCATTCTGATGGTATTTATTTTGAGAATTTGTACGTCTAGGTTTTATTAAAGGATCATATTTCTTTTTTACTTCTCTTCAACCTTAAAAGAAATGGTAATATCTACAAGAAAATAAGAGAGATGAAGCAACAAGTAGAAGAAAAGAAAAAGTGATTATGATAGAGTAGCAAATTTTGTGTACTGTGTTGAATCAGTGGGACAGGTTCATATTAAACAATAATGCAAAGGGAAAAGCCCTGTTGATGGATATTATAGTTTATGAGTTAGAAGCGTAAAATGTTGTATTTTGTTTTTAATCATTTAGATTTTGAACATCAACACGAGTTACAGCAGCGTGTTTATTTTCTGCATAATTCCCCATTACATTTTCTTAAAGAATAAAAGGAAAAATAATATGTATATGGTTTCCTGTTGTTCGTCGAATTTGACTTCAATTGATTTCACTTTTCAGGAAGATTTGTCTAAAAAGAAAACCAAAGCACTTTCTAAACGGGTGAGAAAGATGCAGGAGTTAGAAAAGAAGATGCAGGAGAAGGAATTTGAGCGCGCTTTCTTTAGAGAGTTCTGGCCTGACAATGTATGAGAATTGGTGATGGGTTCATATTATAATGCATCACTGGTGAATTCCGAGTCTGTGCAAGTTGGATCTCAAAGATGTTTTCCTCATGGAAGATTTCTGCAAATTGAAGGAATTTCTGGCACCTTTTTTCATGTGTAAATAATCAACTCTTGTTCTCTTTTCAATTCTTTTGTACAATAGAGAAATATGCAAATGCTGTGGGAACGTGATGAGAGGACATGTCCCTCCCGGTTTAAAAAAAGATGTTTTCACATGTGTTTTCTTTATAAAGGAAAGTAATGGGTTCAATTCTAAGTGACATAAGTTAGTTATGGGTTATAGTGAGAGTCTTATTTAGAAGGAATTATGCTTGAGAATTGCTGAAAATGAGGGAAAATGTGGGGCTACAAATGTGAGCCATCTAAATTATGTTTGAATATTATAAAATGAAATGAAAATGAAATAAAATAAAGTGGAGCAAAATAGAATAAAACAAGATTTCTGTTTTATTGTTTGAATATTTAATGATAAAGAATTAAAATTTCATTTTATAGCTTAGAAATAGGGGTGAGAATAGGCTAGGCTAGACTTTATAAGGCTAGAGTCTGACCTACGATAAACTTACAAGACCTGAGTCTGTCCTATGACCTACAATTTGCTTTTTTTTCCAGCCTGACCTGCTCTTTTTAAATGCCTGACATGAAAGTCTATTTAAAAACCTTTTTCTTGATGTTTTCAATTAATTCATATTACTTAAGAAGTCTTATAGGTCGACCTATATATGAACATTTAGGCCGGCTTATTTAGCATTTTATTAATACATGCTTATATAGATCAATTTATTTAGTATTTTTTTAATATATATGCATATATAGGTCAGCCTATTTAGACTATTTTTTAATATATATATATATATATATATATATATATATATATATATATATATATATATATATATATATATATATATATATATATATATATATATATATATATATAGGCCGACTTACAAGGCTTTATAGACTTTTTTAATAGTCTAATCTAACCTATTTTATTAAATAAAAGCTCAAGTTTGACTTTTTTATCAAATAAGTCTAGCTTAACCTTAAATAGACTAGGTTATAGTCTAACCTATTCTCATCCCTACTTAGAAGTGGACAAAATGAAATTTGTTATCACTGCAAGTATTTTATAAAATTTGTAATCTTCCAAGAGTTACATGTCAAAATATGTTGAATTTGCACAAATTCAAAATGTAATCCCTCTAGAGTTTAATAATATTGTCAATTTTGGTAGTTTTTGAAACTCGATGGAGTCACTCTCATTGGATTCTTGTGAGAATAAAGCTGACAATCAAACCAAGAGTTAGCATATTTTTGTAAGAATTTAAGTGGAGGGTAATTTTGTGATTAAGAAAATAGTGAGTTGGATTTCATTTTATATACCCCAAATTGAGGAAGAATTAGATTCCAGATTATTACTCTATTCTATTCATTTTAAAAAAACAAACCAAACAATAAAATCACATATCATATCACTTCATCTTATTCCATCAATTAAAAAAGCAATATTTAGCAGCATTATGTTCTTCAGTCAAAATTGTTTGAGATACAATGGAGGATGTTTGTGCTTGTAAGGTGAGAGGGAAAGAGGTTGAAAATAGATATGACAATAGACATTCATGAATATGGATAATAGTCACGTGCTATCCGGCTTCTTGAAAATAATTGATATGAATGAATGTGAATATTATAAAACTGTGTTTGGATGAAGGATTTTAATCAGGTAATCTAATGTTTTGAGGGAATTTAAAATGATTTGTACAAAATTTATTGTTTGAATACAAAAATGAAGAATTGTTAAAATGATGGAAATTTATGAAGTATTTTATCTAAGTTAAATTTAATCATTTTGAAATGACACCTAAAATCAAAAAATTTGAAATTCCTTCGTACTCCATAAAATGTATTTCAAATTTTACAAATTGGTCCTCATTTTTTCAAATTCATTTTGAAACGACACCTAAAACTAAAGAATTTGAAATTCCTTCCTACGCCACGCTAGTTTATAATCGGATCCTTATAATCTGATCCTTTTAAGGTCTGATTTGGTCTTTCTCTTTTAGTAAAAAAAGTTAGACTAAGACTATTTACTAAACCTATTTATTTTTATTTAAATAGGTGATACTTATTCTCCAAGTAAAACTTGTGAAGCAAAATAAAACCATTAATGACTAATATTTATCATATAAAAAGTTGCGTTTTTTCATAAGTCGATCTCGTTCAATTTACACATTAAAATCACTTCGTATGTCAGGAAAATGACCATGAAAAGAGGTTTATTTTGTATAGATCCAACTAATCTTGCTAAGATCACCCAACATATTTCTGTACTATAACAACTAAGTTACAATTTATCTTGGATTTTAATATTGAATGGGGAAACACAAGAGAGGCGAGAGACTATACAACTTGATGCCAAATACAAAATGAATGAATTGACAAAAGAACAAATAGATCAGAATATCCTGTTAATAAATGAGATGACAGTTACCACAGAAATATTGTCAACCTTTGCCAGTATCAAGTAACCAGATATCATTTTCTTTTCTTGCTCTCGTCAGGCTTAACGAGCTCAACGGGAGCAGCAGGTATTCTGATCCACCATTCTCTAATCCGCCTTATCCATCTTTTGCTACTTTCTTTCCTATACGGCATCTCCCTTGTGTAACACTCAATGAATATCACCAAAAATACGTACTTTGGAGGAATAAAAGCAAACACTGCAGCTAGAAAAACTAGAAATAGAGCAACCTTCTCAGTAGCCTGCAGGACAGATGTAAAACTTCAGAAAAGATTCTAGAGAAGGCTTGCGTTCTAACAATCTGACTGAATAAATTTGGTTTATAATTCATACAATTTACAATATATTTAAATTAGCAAATACTTTATAGAATAGCAAATTAGCAATGCTACAAAGGATGACACTGAATAGTGCATGTTTGGATTCACTTTTCCTAGATAATAGTGATTTTAGAAATATGAAATTGATTTGACAGTATTCTTAATCTAAGTAAAATTGTTTTAGATAGAGCTTTTGCCTCTAAACATGATTTAGTTGTGGACCATTTTTTGTGCTGTTGAGTTTGTTTAGTTTTCTGCATTTACTTGCATTGTTTAATAGTTAGAGGCATAATGAGACTAAGTCAAACTTAAGACTAACTTAGATGTAAATGATCTTTGAAATTATTTCATGATAAAGAGTTATGATGTCAGTTGAAAAAAAATAAACACATAATAAATGTTTTTGAATTATGGTTCATTGCAGGTGGACCACATTTAAAGTGGATTAACAAAACATAGCACAAGTTTCATCATTGCACCCCACAAGTAATTGCATACATATATTAAAATAGGATATTTTGGCCTAACTACATTCCAACATTTAAATTTTTCTTCCAAGTAGACTATGACTAGAATACTCACCTGCGGTAATATAGCAAGTAGAAGAGCTCTTACTTTTAGTAGAACAATATTTCCAGCTTGAATCAGTGACTCAAACTGCGTAATGGCTTCTTGCAATGTCAGCAGCTGTTCTACTGCATTTCGATTTGGGGGAGCTGTTACTGTAAAGGCTTCTAATGTTCCTCCCTTTCTAAAATGTCTACGCCAGAGCATTATAATTCCAATGAACAGAAAAATGGACGGCAATAAGTACTGGATCCACCCCCTGTACATCAATGTTAACTAAATGCTTTATTCAATTGATTCATGGAAGCAAACTTTAACACATGTTATTTATTAACAGTTGTCACTGTCTGATCCAGGTGTCAGTCAATCTGTTCAATAAAACTAAAGTAACACAACTTATTACTTTCCTTCTTAAATGTAGATTTGAGATTTAATGACATCAACTTCTTGTTCAATTACGGAGATTAACGACAGTATCCAGAATGGTGTCAAAGACCTGGAGGTTTTTGCTGGAGATGGGTTACCAACAAGGGGGTGCAATATGAGTCAATGAATATAAGATCTATTGTTTGGTCCTTGATTGATATCCTTCAACATTTATTTATTTATTTCATTTTACTTTTGTTTTTGGAAGTCTGTTTGACTATTTTATTTTTGGCATTTGCAATTAATTCTCAAAAATCTATAAATGATGAATTTCAAAACCAAATAGCGATAACTTGAGCTTTTTCTGTAGGAAAATGCTAAGATATTAATAACTATATTGTTGCGCATTAGACGCCAACTTAAGGATTGGGACCAAGTGGTCACAAGAATCTACAACATTGATGGGACAAAAGCAGAAGAAAAAACAGATACAGAAGCCTTTTGAAGTGTTCAAAACTAAAGAAAGAAAAACATGTAAGTCAGAATGCAGTAGAGTTGACAATCAAATATATTAAATGCTGAGTACAGGAAATAACATATTTGTAATCAACATTGGAAATTAATTTATCAGCATAAAGTTTCATTGTATGAGGGTGTCACTTGATGCATATGTGGAAAGCAGCCAATTGGAAACGAAGAATACAAACAGATATACACTGATTTTAAACAAAACAATTACCTTATAATCAAATAACAGCTGAGGATCAAAAAGGCTGTTGATCTATAGAAGTCTTTCCATGAGGCCAAAAGTTTTAGTCGGTTAGCAGATTCGATGACTGGGAATAGTAGTTCCTACAAGGACTTAAAAGAATTAACCATACTATATAATGAAAGAATCAACTTCATTTTTTTCCCCTTGTCTTCTTGGGAAGCCTTATAATTTTAGTTTGAAAGGCTAAGCCACTCAATGGACATCCTAGCCCAAAGAACATACTTTTCAAACTGAAAATTGAAATACATTTCAAATAGAATATATATATATATATATATATATATATATATATATATATATATATATATATATATATATATATATATATATATATATATATATATATATATATATATATATATATATATATATATATATTTAAGGCTAGACGAACAAAGTAGAGAGTGAACATGGAGGAAAAATATTTACTTTTTATACTCATTTAGAACACAGCCCATTAGTATTCATTGGTGCTGAAGGAGCTTTGCAGTTCTAGTTTGTTTTACAGCATATTACAGCCAAATTTTGTTCTTTGTTACTCTTTCATCCCTCTTTGCTTTACTATAATCTCCATGATCAAATGAAATTCAAATTTTTTTTTCAGAAAATAAACATTATTGAAAGTAAATAATAACAAACCTTCATTACTGCAACATTTGTATCGATGCCCTCCACCTTCACTTGGTCTACGGTTGCCTGTGCAGCTTCTGCTTTTCCAGTGTCCTTAAAGGATTGTTTAACTGCCACTTCCAACGGATTTATTTCACCAACTCGGATATCACAAACAACATTTGTTTCTTCATAGTTATCAACTGCCATTTTTGATTTGAGTCCAAGAAAGAAGAGTGCCACAACTGCTGCTGGAGACACTTTTGGTTGCTTTTTTGTTTCTACATTCGCTGGAATATGTTGTTTACCAGAAATAGCAGTTAAATTCATTAGGCTATTTGAGAGGGTTTTCAAGATCATATCTCCCCGAGGAAGAGCTTTAGCTAGGTTAAAAGTAAGTAATGTTTTGTAGTTGGATGAGAAAAATTTGAAAGATTCTTTTAGTGCACGATAGCGGAAGATGCCCAGACTAGCCCTGGCAAGTATTTCTGATTTCTGTGTATCTTTATGGCCGAATTTCCTGACAAACATATGTGCACGTAGGATCTCCAGACTTATGTCCAACCAGTAATCCCGACGCATGTTTGCTTTAAATTCAGGGAATTCAAAGTAAACAGGCTCTGATCTGTCAATACATTTCGGAAAATCATAAAATTTGAAGTGGAAACAAGGGAAATATATAGATAAATCGCATGGAATATTTGCAACAGGTGACATACACAGAAGTTGACTTGTACATCACAGCTTTATCAAATAGACGAGCACCAAGGGGTCCAGTCAAGTCAGGCTTTATAACCTGTTTCAAGTCTGCGCCCAGATCATATCGAACAGCTTTCTCATACACACCGACTCCAAGTGACTCAAAGTAGAGAGCATAATTGGTCAGGGTCAAACGCCCTAGAAAAGGTCAGAAAATTGAGGTACCGCCAACTTAAAATATCTTTTAGGTATGCTAATGAACAAGGGTTCCTAGTCACTTAGTTGCTATACTCTTTGTATTTACTGCATAAAGAAAAGGCTAACACATTAAACTGCATGTTTTACAATAGTTCCAACAAACATACTCTGATTTGCTGGTTTAATACAACCAGCTGTAGGATATTGTATAGGACAATAAAAACATTTAATTGATTAAAATTCCAAATTTTCGATTGAGCATCAAATCCATGAGATTACTCCGTGTATATTTTCACGCAAATAGTCAAAAGCAAAGGTGACCAATGGACATTGGTCTAGAAATAGTTTATTTAAAATAATTGAGTGTCCCTTTGTAGCCAATTAGTGAAAAGCAAAATTTGTTCTATCAAGAACAAAGACACTCACAAGAAGATAAAGAAAAATGATAATCATTTATCTGCGATAAATACTTCTGTGACTAGATTACTTGAAAGCTTTGACTTACAAAAACAGAAAAATGAAGCTGCTAGCCACCAATGAGCAGTATCTCACTACTTAGTACTTAATATTCATCAAAGACGTCACATTCAATATCAATATATGTATACTCTAGTCTGAGCAATGAAAATACTCACCAGGCCATGCAGCAATTCCAATATGTTGAAGAACTGGTTGTGTTGGAATTGTCCCGTCAACATCAAGGACTATCTCGTCTTCAGCAAGTTGAAGATTTCCAACAGAACTACTGGACAGAGCATTTTTAGAATTTTTGACAATCCTGAACATGTAACTCGCCATAAGGAAACAAGAAGCACACAAACAATGCAATATATAGATAATGCAAGCAACACAATTGAAGGAAAAGAACCTTACTTATCAAGGGATCTTATGTATTTATCATAAACAAGAAAATGGAGTCTACGTCCAGAAGTATTAGTGAGCGCATCAAAAAGGTTGTGGACAGTTATTATATCCGCAATAAGAACACAAACAGGAGCTATTCGTGAGAAAGCCTCACGACCAACTGTCTTCTTATCATCAACCTAAAAAAAACCATTGCAATTGCATACATCATTAATTTATATTTGAATTGAAGAAGATGCTATTAGGTCATGTTTAGATAAACTGTTTAATCGATATTGTTGGAAACAACTTATAGAACTAAATTGTTTTCATAAACTATCTTAGAGAACTTATGTAAATAAGCTTAAGCAAATTTACAATCAAGTCATAAGTTGTTTTCATAATATCTACCAAATAGTCTCATAGGCTATGAAGCACGAATACCGGAAAGGCGGAAACACGACATGAACACTGACACGTCAACATTAGTAATAAACTAATAATTTGAACAAATGAATAAATTAAATGTAATTACAAGTGTTGGTGTTGGTTTCAGATACAAACATTGATAGAGACACCTTTTTTCAGAGGTGTCGGTACTACAGAGCTCATAAGTGATTACATCCGGAGATAAACTCAAACAATTCAATCCAAACAAACCTTAGTATAGTATGTATTACAACATTCATTTTCAATTTTCATTTAAGATAATATATAATAATGTGATTATGATTAGAGTTTCTGGAACCTGAAGTGCCATATTTGTGGAACTGGAATAAAAAAAGGAAGCATCATCCTCATCACCAGCAGTTTCATCTTTACTAGTAGGAGTTTCCTGAAATTATGATTGAGATCACAACACATTAATTAGTAATTAATTAACTGATTAATTTAGTAATTAGCAAAATAGTATGATTAATTAATGTAATGATGCAATGATTTGAACCGCTGCGAGTTGTTCAGTGTGAACGCTAGGAGCTTCCCAAGCAAGCATCGCGTCAAACGCCAAACGGCGAAACTCCGCATCGCTCAAATAATCAGAAGTTCTACTCAATTTCTGCAACGCTTTGAACGAACAAAATTCCACAAAGTTTCTAGCGTATGTTAGAAGCTCTTTCACTCCGAGAGGAAGCTCCGAATCGAACGCGTGTTGCAATTCATCCGTAGACACTCCAAGAATCCTACAAACAAAATACAAAATGATCTATGAATAAAAAATTGTTGAATCGAATGGATGTAAATGCGAACGAGAGTGGAGAAGGAGGAGTAACGTGACTTGGAACAGCGAGAGACGACGGAGTTGGCGATCGGAGAGAGTTGAGGAATAGGTTTGGGCGAATTGACGGCGTCATCAGCGACGGCGAAGTCAGGTTTGTTACGGTGGAAGAGAGATTTCAGAGAGTTGCGATGGTTTTTGAGAATAGTCTCCCACATTGGTAACTTGATTCCGTTATTGTTATTATTGTTATCGGTGATTTTGTTGTTGTTATTGTTATCGTCATTCTCTTCCTCCGATTCCATTTCTTCTGGAAATTGATGCAGTTCGGTTGGTTTCGTTTTCATGATCTATCTGATGCAATCCGCGCCAACTTTACTTCTTCTGATTCGTTAATTTCGATCTTCTCGATTGCTAACTACTCGGTAGTTTTCAACTTTTCATTTTTCTGAAATTTTTTTTCTATCATCTTTTTTTAATGATTTTTTCTGTTAAGAAGGGCAATCAAACTCGATATTTCGAATTTTATATTCCTCACACATATTGCACATTGATTATTTGCATTAATTATTGAACTCTATTGTTTGTACGCTTGCACGTTGAGGAATTAAATTCATGCTATTTTTTATTTATTTCAAATAATCTAATAATTTACGGGTTGAAACTTTTAAGGCTATGTATAATGGTTTGCATATTCAACACCCTCTTTTTTCACTTTTTATTCTTCACATCATATTCTCTTTCTTTCGCATAATAATTTAATACTCATTTAATTTTTACTCACTACAATGGTTTTTGTTTAATAAAATTCAACACCCAATCTCACTATTTTTTTTTTGACCCAAACAAACTTAACTTCTTTCATTAATTAAAATAGTTTCAATACAACGAGGTATACAGCTAACGGAACTACGTCGAGGCCAAGAATCACAATAATCAATAAAATTTTGCAAAGTAATATATGTGGGTCCACACTTTCTCATTTAATATGTTGAATGTTTTCAATACATATTAATCCACATCACTTTCAACTCTTTATTCAACATCTCATCGCACTTATTCAACTATTGAATAATTTTTTCAACACCTCCATTATAAATGGTCTAAGGTGAACTAATAATGTCTGAATTCACATTTCACAATGCAATATCTCATTTGTCAGTTTTGAATTTCTTTTTTCTGATGGTTAATATTTAAGAGAATTACAAACATAAACTAATATAATCTACCAACAATTATTCTTATATTCAACTAGTATATTCAAAAACAAAGGTAACATAACTAAAACATTTAATGACACGTAATTATTATAAATTTGAAAATGCAACATGTCAACCTTTTGAAAATTAATGAGCCAATAACTTCTTTTTTCATCCTACAACAACATGAAAAAATATATTAAATTATATATTGCTAGTAATCAGCCAATAATTTCTTTTTTCATCCTACAACAACATGAAGAAATATATTAGTAATCAGCCAATAATTTCTTTTTTCATCCTACAACAACATGAAAAAATATATTAAATTATATATTGCTCATTCGAAAATGTAAAAAACACAATAAGGATTGTGTTTCAATGATTCATAAATTTATCAAGTTTAATAATAAAGCAGAAATAAAAATTTATTCTAAAATAAGTCACAATTGATACTAAATTATTAACCTCCCAACAGTTTTTATACTAAATTACCGTATTTGATATAAACAAAGTATGTTGATATTAAAGTTTTAAAAATTAGCTCGAACCGACCGATTCAATTGGTTGAATCTTGAATCAGAGATGTATCTGGTTGGGTCAATCTTTTAAAACTGTTAGTCGATCAAAACCGGAGTTGAATCGAAAAAACCAGATTGAACCGTCCAAAACCATTCGAACCATAGAACCGAAGCCGGTTTTGCAAAACTGTCTGGTTCAAAAAAATGCATCAAATTGACTTTTTTTTTTAGTTTTTTAAAGAAGTTTAATACATAAATATCAAACCTTAACATACATTCTCCGATCAAAAAAAAGAATTATGTGTTTTTATTACAAATATATAAATTTCTAAGTTTGTCACTCCGTTATACTTTTTCTTTCAACCACACTCTATCACATGTTTGTCGTAACTCAACTCGAATTTACTTTTTATTGTTTAATTATGTGTATTGTATTGTTTATCTTTTGTATTCTATCTTTTAATTTAGGTATTCTTAATTATTTGAACTCTATTTTAATTATTATGTTCTATTATTTTACTTTTGGTTTGAATTAGTTAAACTTATTTTATAGTAATTCTTTAATTTGTTCAAATTATTCTTAAATGAAGGTTGAAATGAAGTGTACAGCTATGTTGTGTTATTATATGTACTATCAATATTGTTGTATTAAGTTTGTAATTGAATTTTGAAATTTTATTTTATTAAGTTGTGAATATATAATTATGTGTGACATATCTATCAAAAATTAGTTACATATTATTAGTTTATTTAATAAACGGTTCAACCATAGGTTTAATCGGTTGAACCAATTAAATCTTAAACTGAATGTTTCGCCGGTTTGATCTCCGGTCCGGTTTTAAAACATTGGCCAATATCAAACAAATGATCAATAATAAAAATAAAACATTTGAGAATTTCTATAACTTTCATTTAAAATAAATAGCAGTAAAAGAAATATTTAAAAAGATGGAGATTTAAATTGTAGCATAAAAAAAAAGTAAAAGTCGTTTACTAACTAACAAAGTGATTGGAAAACCTCCTTGTACATAATATTTGTAGTAGTCGAACATGATGAATTCTCCTTGTTTTATATATATATATATATATATATATATATATATATATATATATTAAGATTTTTAAACCACTATTGCTCTTAACTCTTGAAATTGCAACATACAATTGGTCATGACTAAAAACAGGAGTAGGCAAATACGATCACACACTATCACGTGATTGACCTTTAGATTTATTAATTTTCATTGCGTATGAGACAATGATCGGAAATTGTCTCCTAATAGACTTGAATAACCATGGTGAATCCGAAGGGGACATAGACATTTAGGGAATGTAAATTATGTTATCAATGTTCTTTCTAGACACATTTTTGTCTCAATGACGTGATTTGATAACCTTGTCACAATTAATCTTGTTCCATTGTACATTCATTCATCCTGGTCCAAATTTCTCATAAAAAATGTCCCATTTAAATAACGGCATGACATCAGTACAATATTTTCCTCACAACTAATTTTTGCTCACAACTAATTTTTGCTCACAAGGAACTAATACAATTTCGGCTAGTTTCTCTTCAAATCAAGAACATACCCGACTCCAGTCAACAACCTTATTGAATCAACATGAAGCTTGAATCTCACAGATTCAACCCCTGCAATCTTGCAAGCTTTGTTGTTTCCCAGCAGTACAGATCCACCATCTTGATCACATAATTTCTCAAACAAGTCTTTGTTTGGAGTCATGTGCCAAGTGCAACCTGAATCTATAATCCACTCCTTCCTGGAGTCACTGCTCGAAACCACAAGGACATCAGATGATTCGGAATCATCTTAAACAATGGTTGCATTGCCATTATCCTTACCCTCACGATCTTTCAGGCGTTCAGGGCACACCTTTCTTGTGTGACCCTCCTTCTTATAATGATAGTATCGAATACCAGATGCTTCGCCACTATAAGACTTCTACTGACTTTTGCCTTTCTTCTTGTCGAACTTACCATCCTTTCGCAATAATTTTCCTTTAATGGACAAACCTTCACCAACAGTTGAAGGTTTATGCTCCTTTCGTTTGTTCAAGTCCTTAAAATATAGGACTGATTGAACTTCTTCAAAGGTCAGAGACTCCTTTCCATACAGGAGAGTTTCTTTGAAGTGAGCATGTGATCGAGGCAAAGCGCACAATAGTAATAGCGCTTGATCTTCATCATCGACCTTCACATCAATATTTTCAAGATCAAGAATCAGCTTGTTGAACATATCCAACTGCTCAGCTAACACTTTGTCTTCAATCATCTTGAATGAATACAAAGCTTGCTCCAGGTTGAGTCGATTTACCAGTGATTTGGTCATGTACAAACTTTCAAGTTTCATCCATAACCCTGATGCCGTCGTCTCCTTTGATGCTTGTCTGAGAACCTTATCACCAAGGCTCAACAAAATTACGCTGTGTGTTTTCTCGATCATAGTCGTCTTCTCCGCTGCCGTTAATGCAACATTCATGGTTGTCTCTCCCTTCAACGCTTCCAAGCAACCCTGCTGAACTAGTATGGCTTTCATCTTCAAGCGCAGCTTTCTTCTTCTGGCCTACATTCAAAAAAACAAATTCACCCCTAATTGATATAACACTTTACACATATATTACGTTTTTGTGAAGATATAATATCTTATTCCGGTTGCATATCACTCATAACCACTATACACAAACTCTTAAGCACAGTTTGCAACAACAACAACAACTTATATTTCCCTAACATTTCTAACAAAGTTACTAATAAACATATATGCGATACTAAACTATTACGTATTTCAGAACATACAATATAATACATTAAGACTTACTGATCGCCATATATGACATTTTACACATAACTTACCTTTTTCTTATGTTACAACAACATTTTCAGGTTGCATATGACTCATAGCCACTATACCATAAACTCTTTAATACAGTCTGCAACAACAACAAAATATATTTCCCTAAATATTATAACAAACTTACTGATATCCATGTATGCCAAACTAATGTATTTGTTCTTAAGTTACAATATCATTCCTTCACAGATTATGATCGACATATATGACATTTTACACAGCTATAACGTTTTCCTCAAGATAAAATATTATACTCAGCTTGCATATGACTCATACCCACTACACATAAATTCTAAAATGCGAATGACAACAACACCTTATTATATATCCAGAACATTTGTAACGATGTTAACGATAACCACATATGCGAAAATAAAGCATTATTGCGTTCCTCAACATACATTTCTTCATTGTCCAACCCGACATTTTTGTTTCCAGCCAACCCGTTGTTATGAATATTCAGAACTTCGTTGCCACGAACTTCCACCTCCACAATCCCTTCGCAAATTGCATATCCATCTTCTCCCCCTACACCAACTTCTACGCTTTCCAAACCATTCTCATTTCCTGGGTCCATATCTCCCGGAGTTACATCTTCTTCGAACTCGCCGTTGAACCTGCAACATTACAACAACTCAAAGTTAACACCGAAACATTACAAGATGAACAAAAGTACATGCATCGATGATTTAATCTCTATGTTCGAAGAACCTTCCACTTTCAGCCATGGTTCTCTCTGTTAGCTCTTCGACGCTTGGAACACAACAAATCAGAAACCCTAATTTCTCTCTCAGGTTGTTGTAATCGTGTTATAACACAGCTCATTCCAAATCGTGTGGTTTGGGTTCCAAAATGTTCCCCTTTTGACTATCATAACTTGGCCCAATGTTCATTTTTTATTTATATTTTGCTAATTATCTTCATTGTTTTAATGATACCTGTTTTTTTATCTACCTTTCTCTTAATTTTTTCTTAATATAACACATATCATCAAGACTATTAGAATTTTATCACACTTCATTTTTTTAGTTTTTAGCATAAACCTTTATTATTTTATTTTATTTATATTATCTATAACTACCGTTTTTAATTTTCAACTAACAGTTACTTTTTTCACTCCTTTGACTTTATCTTATTTATTAACTCCAATTTCATATTGTAAAAAACATTTTATTTACAATAAAGATCTATTTTATTAAATTTATTGTTTTTATGTCTTCTCATTAAAATTTTGTTTAATTTATTTTTTTATATTTTTTTATTGGATTATATTTTTTTATCAAACTTTTTAACTCATCTTTTATGTTTTTTGTAAAAAAAAAAAACCATCTTTTATGTAGTAATTTTTTTTACTAATTTACTTCATAGATTAATATTTTTTCAATTAACTATTTTTTTAATCTTTCGTTCTGCAAAACATACGCAACAACAATATCAGTACCCGTACGAACGCACGAGTATCCCTCTAGTTAAATGTAAACATTAATACAGAAGTCAGGATACAAATACAAACACTTTAAATATTCTTCTTAGAAGAGAGAAAGATAAAAAAAAAGTATTTAGAATACTATTTTTTCTTAAATTTATTTTTTAATCAAATAAAAAATGATCAAGGTAGGTGAAATAGCTCAATTATTAAGCGTTAATTAAATAAAATAAATATACTTTATTAATCTAGAGTTCAAATCTTCACAACATAATTTATTTATATTTATATATTAATATAAATAAATTGTTAATATTTATAAATCAATTATTTTAAATAAAATGATAATGTTTTAAAATTTGAAATAGATGAAGTTGTTTAGTTATAATAATTAAAAACTATAGGTAAAAATTATTAAACAATAATAATATTGGGGAGTGAGAGTAGCAGATAGTCCAAATTGTAATTAAGTTATAATTAACAATATAAAAGCAGAATAAAAATACAAACTCTATCAATATTACTCTTTATCAGGAAAGAAAGAAAACAATATGTATATATTTTTTTGCAATTATTTACTTCAATTTTTATAATAAAAGAAAGAAAATTTTAATGTGTAAAAATGAAAAAGAATAAAGATTCTTAATTATGATAATTTAAAAATAGATAAAACTTATAAAAATAATAATATTGAGGTAGCATAGTCCAAATTGTTATTAGTATAATTTTCTTCTTCTTCTAGAAGCAGCAAATAAAGATACAACACTAATATATTATTCTTTCGAATAATGAAAAATAATAAAATATTTAAATTACTATTTTTTTCTGAATTTATTTATTTTAACATATAAAGAGAAGTTTAACATTTAAAAAATTGAAATGGGTGAATATATTTAATGACATTAATTGGAAAATATAAATAAAAATTGTTAAAATAATATATAGGAGTCAAATTAGAAAATAGTCCAAATTACAATTAAATAAAAAACAATATAACTAAAATAAAAAAATACAAATACAAACACTTGAAGAAAAACAATAAAAGTATTTAGACTACTATTCTTTTCCTAAATTTGTCTTTTAGTCAGATAAAAATAAATTTTAAAAAATTGGAAATGGGTGAAGATCCTTAATTACAACAATTAAAAACAAATATAGAAAAAGTTCTAAAAAATAATCATATTGAAGAGTCAAAGTAGCATATAGTCCAAATGGTAATAATGTCTAAAAAAAGAATATAGCATAAAGAAAAAAAATTCAAGCACTTTAAATATTATACTTTTAAAATAATTATATTATAAGTAGGAATCACCAATTTTATCAATGATTAATCTCAATTGAAGAATATAACTAATAATTTTTTATTGGAATTCTTCTCCCAACCTCAAAATTCAAACCCAAAACGTTGTTTAAGGAATCTAAATCAAGTTCCACTCCAACCAATATATCTTATTATTTTCTTGCCTCATCTTTCAAGTTTTCAAATCCCCACCTTCAAAATTCACATTTTATAAACTAGTATAAATTTTTATAGACTCTTATATCATGGGAAAATAAGAAAACTTATCAATTTAACGAATTCATGCATTCAATATTTTTTTCAAGAGAAAATGGGTGATGCACTGACAGTGTAAAAAAGTTTTACACTGTCAACCAATCACGACTTTGTTAAGCACCAAGTCATACTTTAAATTTTAAATTACTGATATGATGTGGTAAAATAAAATGTTTCTATTGGATGACAGTGTAAAGATTTTTTACACTGTCAGTGCACTACCTTTTAACTCTTTTTTCAATAGTTGAGTTAAGATTAAATAATTAAAATTAAAATATATTTAATTTAATATAAATTAAAAATAATATTTAAATTTTAATCGTTTGATTTTGATCTAATGACCGCAAAAATATTAAATATGTAAGTGCCACAAATATTAACGACATTGGATCCCGTAAAGAGATTATATAATTCTAATTAATATTTCAAAACAATTGTCATTATGTAAAGTTTATTACAATATTTGTAATTGTACAATAACAACTTCAAGAAGCTATTAATCTCATGGATAGGTGATACTAGTTAATTTCCTCTACAAAAATAAAAATGCAAGAAAAATTTATTCTCTATTTATTTGTATGAAGTTATGAAAATAAAAGACCTACAAAGTGGACAAGAGAAATGATCCCGTTGTAGCCATTGCTCAATACAATTAAGATGAAACACATGCTTACATCTCCTCAACTTGCTCACTGCATCTTTTCCCTCAAACTCAACCAAGCAAATGGAACAAATTTCTTCATCTTCATCTTCATTTCTTCCCAAATCCTCGAACCGCACCGCAGGTAACGATGGAGATTTTCGAAACTCCATCTCTTTGCTTTTACAAGAGAAGAAAAACTTGAGTATTGGACCAAATATGAATGCAACTAGATTCTCAAGTTGCATCAATGGAATGAAAACACATATGTACACCAAAATTCCCAATATCCACTGCCTATATTGAAAACTAGGAAGACAATACATCCTTAACTTGATAATACTATAATATTAACTTGTTTCTTAGAATTTCAATACCTGAATTAAAAGCCTCTACTCACTCTAGATTTGTTTCTCTGAGATGATGTTGGCCTAGTAGTGTGTCTTATTTATCTATATATTACAAATGATATATTATTATTATTATTATTTGACACTTGACCTTGTACGAAAATAATAATATAATTCATGTATTCTAGATTTAATTTATTTATTTTTTTTAAATATTAAAATTTGTTGTATATTATATTATGACTCACCATTTAAAGGTCACATGATATTTTTAATATATTGGTTTTCATAAATAAAATAAACAATTGAAATATTTACCAATAATGTAGTTATGATTTTTCCTTTTTCATTTTTTAACTTCAATACAAAATTCGATTTCTTGACCATATAAAAAATGTTTCTTAAAAATATTTATTTTAGAAAAAGAAAAATTTTTGTGCTTTGGTAAAAAAAATTAAACTTTTGTATTTTTAAGAGTGAGTTTTTATAGAAGAAAAAAAATTAAAAAAACATTAATTTTATTACTTATTACTATTTTTTTTTATATTTGAGACATAATATTTTTTATTTAAAGATATAATTTATTAATAAAAAATTTTGCCCTCTATTCAACAGCTTTTTTTTGGATCTATCTTTGATTTAACATTGATAACCAAGTTAAAAGCATATGTTAATATTATTTTATTTGTATATATTTAAAATTTTAAAATTATTTTCCAAAAAAATTTAAAAATTAAAAATTGAAATGTATAGTAAAATTGTTATGAAATAAGGAGAAAGAAGATAAAATAGAAGAAAGAAAGATAGAATGATTATGTATTATTTCATCGGTGTATTTCTACAAAGAGATTGATTCTATTTATAGGACAATATTCAGACAATGTAATAAATACAAATTGTTATAAATAAGGAATAAAATCATTGGGAAACAAATATCTAATTATTCATAACACTCCCCCTTGAATGTTTGTTTTGGATATGCCTCGTTAAAACCTTTACTAGAAAAAACCCAGTGGGAAAAAATCTAGTGAAGGAAAAAGAGTACAATATCCTTTTAAAATAAATTTATTTCTCCCCCTTAGCTGAACGTTCATTTCTTTGACGATGAAGACCAAATTTTGTACTAGTTGATTAAAAGTTCTACTTGGGAGTGACTTTGTGAAAAGGTGTACAAGATTATCACATGAACGGATTTGTTGGATGCTAATATCATCATTCTTCTGAAGATAATGAGTTAAAAATAACTTTGGAGAGATGTCTTTTGTTCAGTATCCTTTAGTGTAACGATCTTACAATTGAGCGATACATGGCGTATTATCTTCATATATGATTGTTGTATTTGTTTTTCCAGAAGACAAACCACAAGTATTTTGTATGTGTTGGATTAAGGATCTCAATCAAACGTATTCTCAACTTTCCTCATGTAGTGCTAAAAGTTCTGCATGATTGGATGAAGTTGTTGCTATTGTTTGTTTCACCGATCTCCATGAAGTAGTTGTACCACCACATGTAAGTAAATAACCTGTTTGTGATCTACCATTGCGAGGATCTGACAAGTAACCTGCATCTTCATAGCATGTTAATTCGAGTCTGGATACTTTAGTATAAAACAGACTCGTGTCTATTGTAGTGCTAAGATAACGAAGTATATGTTTGACTCCATTCCAATGTCTTAGTGTAGGTAAAGAATTGTATCTTGCTAATAAATTGACCGCAAATGATATATCAGACGTGTATAGTTAGCAAGGTACATCAGTGCTCTAATCACACTGAGATATGGTACTTCAGGACCAATCAATTCTTCATCATTTTCTCAAGACCTGAAAGGACCTTTCTCTACATCTAATGATCTAACAACCATTGGAGTAGACAACAGGTGACATTTGTCCATATAGAAGTATTTTAAAACTTTTTCTATATAGCATTCTTGATGTACAAATATTCATTTGTCAAAATGCTCAATTTGTAAACCTACACATAATTTTGTCTTTCCTAGGTCCTTCATCTCAAACTCTTTCTTTAAACAATTCATAGCTTATGGAAGCTCTTCAGGAATTCCAATAATATTTATGTCATCAACATAGACAACTATTATTGCAAATTCCTTTCCTGATCTTTTTATAAAAATACAAGGACAAATGGAGTTATTTGTATATCTCACTCTAAGTAAATATTCACTAAGACGGTTATACCACATGCGTCCAAATTGTTTCAAACCATAGAGAGATTTATTCAATTTTATGGAATAGCTTTCTCGAGATTCGGAGTTACGTATCTCTGCTATATCAACCCTTTAGGGAGTTTCCTGTAAATGTCACTATCAAGTGAGTCGTATAAATAAGATATTACAACATATATCATGTTCATATTAAGCCCTTCAAGTACTATAAGGCTAATAAAATATCTAAAAATTAATTGAATCCACTACAGGTGGATATGTTTTATCAAAATCAATCTTAGGTCTTTGTGAAAATCATTGAGCAACAAATCAAAATGTTTACCATTCTTATTCTGCTTTTTCACAAAAACTCATTTATATGCCATTGATTTTTACACCTTAAGGTGTTCGGACTACAGGTCCAAAATTGAGTCACTTGTAAAGTGAGTTTAAATCTTATTCAATTGAATATGTTTATTTTGGCCAATTCTCACTTTGTCTACAATCTTTAATAGACTTTGACTCATGATCCTCTTTGTCATTTAGCGCTATATTGTACAAAAATATATCATCAATTTTGACTCCGTATCGGTTCCACTGTATTCCATTTTGGACATAATTTATCGAGATCTCTTTATTTTCATAAGTTTCAGGTACATGATCAATCTCTTCTGGAGATAAAATGTTTATTATGTCCGAAGATTCTTTTAGATTTTCTATATCCTCACATGAGTCATCTTTAATTGTAGCTTATTTGCTTGGTAAAGGATTATTAATATTGGAACCGACTTTTCTACCATGCTTCATGCACGGTTTCAATTCATTTTCTATATTAGATTATCCAACAGGAGAATCCACTTCGATTGTAGTATTAACTGATGTAATTGGTTGTATACAATTTGCAAATGAATAATCTTTCGAACTTCTGGTTCATATTGGTTTTTACGAGGATCAAGATCTAAAATTGTTCATTTGAACTTCTTGTTCATGATTTCAGCTGCTTATTCTCCCCCCTAATATTGGGAAAATTAATTTATCAAGTGATAATCAGCCTATTGGGCTGCAATCAAGTATTTGATTATTTGCTCAAATTATATCCTCAAAATTGAGATTCATATTAATTATATTTTTCCAATATTCTTTCATGGCTCATCTTAATGTATTATATTAGAGCAATTGGAATATACACAACACATCCAAATTTTCACTTAGATGAGAAGTATTAGAATAAATTATGGAGGACTAAGATATAATATCTTGTTGGCTTGATGCGAATAAATATCTTAATATCATACTTTGGGTGTTTCAAATATATACTTTATAATTGTTGATCCCATAAGTATCAACCATATAATTAACTTTAGACGTCTAAAGAATGGATCTTCAAGTCCATTTTCTTATATATCAATTTTAATAATATATGTGATACTTATACATGAATTTCTAAAAAATCTAAAAAACAAGATCTTAGTCTAATTAGTTGAGAAAATAATTTCACAAACTTCTGGTTATGAGTAGCCATATGCATGATCTTTTAGTCGATGCAACAATTAATGTCATAAAAACTCAATTTCTCAATTTTTCCTTTGGAAACACACAAATTTTATTGGATTGAAGAAACTTCTGGTTCTTCAAAACTAATTCTCGCATCATAATACATCTGAGATGACCCAACCAATTTTGCCAACAATACACTTAAGTGTGATCTGTAAACTTCTGGTTTACAATAATATATAAGATTTTATTCTTTTAATTTGTTTCAATCTCTAAATGACTTGCAAGTGATAAAATTTTCGATCTAGATAAACAAAGAAATCACGAATCTCTAAATGACTTAGAAGGTATTGATTTTATCATCATAAAAATATTTTACAATACGCATTCATCACACATAAATTGAATATAAATATTTATTCTCATAAGATCAATTTCATTAATCATCATATTATTAATATAGTAATTAATCAATAAATACTATATATAATAATTTGTGATATTTCACAAATATTTTATGATTCTATCAAATATCCAAAAAATATATTCAAAAATAAAAAATTTCCATTTTACTTATTTATCTCAATCATATCATATATAGATCTTTGAAAATTATTTAATTTATTTTTAATAAATTAATTGAGTAGTATTTAACAATAAAATGAAATATCTTAAATCTTATTATTTGTATATATAAATACACATATAAATATATTATCACAATATAAATATTATATGCACGCCCTCACAATAAATTATATTACACTCAAATTGAAAGTAGATATTAATATATTTTATACACACAAAACTTTATTCTATAATAAAATATATTGCTTTTTTTAAAAAAATTAAAATATCACAAATAATTTTAAAATCAAAGTTAATTTTAATTGATAAACAATCATTTTAAAATTTTTATTTATTTCAGAATAATTGTATTTTCAAAATCACAAAAATAAATTTATCCAACTACTAAGGAGACATACTTTTATATTCAACAAAATACTAACTTTTTAAATAAGCAATAGTTGATATAATCTATAATATCTCAAACCGGTAATAATCGGTACCCTAACAATTTTAGAGAGTTTCTAACATAAAAAATTCTTTACAATAATACAAATATTTATAATTCTTCAAGAACTATAACATACACGTTTTTATAATTCATCAAAATTTATTTTTCATTGTACAATCCTTCAGGGATATTTTATAAGTTCTTCAAGAATCATAGCAAACAATTATTTTGCAATCCTTTTGAGATGTTTTATAAGTTCTTCGGATAAGAGACTATTATTTGTCTAAGGGATGTTTGATAAGTTCTTCATGAACTATATAATAAATTATTATTTGGCTATCCTTCAAGGATGTTTGATAAGTTCTTCAGGAACTATATAACAAATCATTATTTTGCTATTCTTCGGGGATGCTTGATAAGTTCTTCATGAACTATATAATAAATTATTATTTGGCTATCCTTCAGGATGTTTAATAAGTTCTTCAGGAACTCAATCACACAAATCTTTTATTAATAAAAATAATAATATTTGTAATCCTTCAGGGATGCTTGATAAGTTCTTCAGAAACTCAATCACAAATCTTTTATTCATAAAAATAATAATATTTGCAATCCTTCAAGGATGTTTTATAAGTTCTTCAGGAACTATATAAATAACTTGTTTTTCTATCCTTCAGGGATGCTTCAGGAACTATATAAGAAATTCAATATATTTCGATCCTTTAAGGATTCTTCATATGTTCTTCCGGAACAATATAAGAAATTCAATATATTTCGATCATTTAGGGATGCTTTATATGTTCTTTAGGAACAATATAAGAAATTCAATATTTTTCGATCGTTTAAGGATTCTTCATATGTTCTTCAGGAACAATATAAACTTATTATATTTCTATCATTCATGGATACTTGATAAGTTCTTCAGGAACTAAATATTAAACTATTATTTTGCTATCCTTCAAGATAGTTTGGAAATTTCTTCAATAATTACATAATAAAAGGTAAAAAAAAAAAAAAAACTTAAAAGAAAGGATCAATATTACCTCTAATAGTTAGAACTTCAATTTTTTTCCTTTTCATGTTTGGTAGAGTTTCGTGCTGATAACGTGTTATGAAATAAGGAGAAAGAAGATAAAAGAGAAGAGAGAAAGATAGAATGATTCTGTATTATTTCATCGGTGTATTTCTACAAAGAGATTGATCCTATTTATAGGACAATATTCAGACAATGTAATAAATACAAATTATTATAAATAAGGAATAAAATCATTGGGAAACAAATATCCAATTATTCATAACTTGAGCTTCTTTTTTAAGGATAGTTATTCTACACTTGACATTTTATGTGTGAATGTTTAATCCTTTGAGATTGTGAATTACGTAAACATTCCTCAGGTTAATCTAATGTAGCAGAATTAACTGTTGTAATGAAAAATATTTAATTTACTATAGATATGTTTCTAAAAATTATTTCTTGAAATTGGAATGAGATAATATTTGTGAATTATTTGAAGGATAGAAAAACACTTAGAAAGGGGGGGGGGGGGTTGAATAAGTGTGACTTTAAAAACTTGTAAGATAAAAACAATGAACACAATTATTTTTATCCTAGTTCGTTGTTAACGAAACTACTCCAGTCCACCCCCTTAGAGTGATTTACCTCAACTGGGGATTTAATCCACTAATCCAACTGATTACAATGGTTTTCCACTTAGATAACTTCTAAGTCTTCTAGAGTATACAGATCACAACTTGATCACTCTAGGAATTCACCACTTAGAAAACTTTTAAGTCTTCTAGAGTCTACTGACCATACTGATCACTCTAGGAACCTTTTACAATCAATGTAAAATAATGTTTACAAGAGTATGAATTGCTTCTTATAAAGATATAATCACAACAGTGATATTTCTCTTAAGTTCTAAGCTTAACACTCACTAAATATTACAAGAGTTTGTGAGGTTGAAGATGAAGTTCGTGAGCTTTGAATTTGACAGCGTTTCGGTATTTTGCGCAAGAGTTCGTAAGCTGCTTCTGATCAGAACTTCTATATATATAGGCGTTGAGAAGATGACCGTTGGGTTGCATTTAATGCTTTGCGTGAATAGTATAGCTTTGCATTTAATGTTTCACACTTTTGTCAACTACCTCGAGCCATGCTTTTGCTGCTTTTACTGAGATGGCCAGAAGGTTTTTAACCTCAGTAGTGTCTTCCTTCTGATTCTTCATGAATGATCTGAACTCATCATGAGTATCCTCATGCTTATCCAGACAGGTAGCCAAATCAGCTTGATTCTGTTGAAGAGCCTTCATAGTGTTTATCAATATAGAGGCAGAAGGTCCAAGAGAAGAAGCATCAAAGCTATTATCCATGACATGAGGATTCTCAGCAGTTGCTTCAACCATGAGAACATCATCTTGATTTTCCTCAGCAGGAGTTTTCTCAGCAGGATGATTCTCAGCATCAGCTTCTGACACAAAAGCATCTTCAGAATACACAGGAGCAGGGATCTCAGCATCTGGATTTTGAAGAGCCAGAAGAATGTCAGCCGAATTCTCTGGAGGTGTTGGAGCAACCGGTTCTAATGGGTATTCAACACTTGGATATACCTTATTTGGTGCTTTAACAGAGGGATTCTCCCTAAGCCAGTTGAATATAGACTGAAAGTCGCCAGTCAGAACGTTGTATTGAGGCTTCTACACGACCATAGCCAGAGGATGCACTTCTTCAAGCTCATCAACAGATTCCTTCTCTTCAAGAGATTTCCAGCTGATGATGGGATAGAAGTAGCTTTCTTCAAAGTCCCTTAGAAATCCAGAAGGGCCAGGAGCATCAGCCAAACAAGCTTCTTGAAGCTTCAGAAGGTCAGATTGAGTCTCTCTTCTGAAGGCTCTCCAGAGATTCCCAGAAGCAACATAATCCATGTTGGCATTATGTGCTACCTTCAGTGCATCTAAACCTGCCTGAACCTTAAGCTTAATAAATTCAAAACACACACCAACAGAGAGTTCAGACGGTTTGGTTTGGAATTTGGTGGTTGAGGAGTCTGGGTTCAGAATGAAGTAGGGTTCAGGTTCTCTGTCAAGAGAAAGCAATGATTCTGCTTCGGTGTCTGAATCCAAGACTACAAAAGCAGGGTCAGGGCGAGGTTTAGGTTTGTAGTTACAATCACGCAAGAGGTTGTTGAAAGAATCAGAATCAAAAGATTCAGAAGCATCAGTATTGCGGACCTCAGGATTGTCTACAATAAGGGAGTTGGAATGAGGAGGAGGTTGAGAAATAGAGAAGGAGGTATGAGGAGGAAAGAGGGTGTTGAGGGGTAAGATTTCTAGGATTGGTTCAGAAACAAAATTAGGCGCAGTGCCTTTAGTCTTGGGTGAAGGAGGAGGGGTGAGAACTTTGGTGGTTGGAGGTGATTTAGCTGGGGCTTTTTCTGGTTGAATATCTGGTTGAGAGAGTGGGGGAACTTCTGTTGGTACAGATTTTGAAGATAAAATAGGTACATAACCAGGTTCAGAAATATGAATACCTGAAGATCTCTTCTTGTGAGGCCTCTCAGAGTCATCTCCAACTGCCTTCCTCTTCTTCTGAATCACAACCTTCTGCTTTCCTTTTGAAATTTCTTTCTTCCTTACTTCTTCCTTTTTCTCTTCTTCTTCCTTCTCCTCTTCTCTTTCAACAACTTTCTTTTCTTCTTTCTTTTTCTTGTCTTTCTTCTTCTTATCTTTCTTCTTTTTCTTCTTCTTTTCTTCGTCCTTCTTATCATCCTTCTCATCATCCTTCTTCTGTCTTTTCTTTTCAACTTCACCTTCTTTCTTTTGATTCTCCTTCTGTTCCTCAGCCTTCTCTTTATTTCTCTTCTCTTCACGAATAGATGGAAGATCTAACCTTCGCTTTGTTCTTCTTTCTTGCTGGGGCGCAACTTCTGATACTCCATCTTTAGTAGTCAGAAGCTTCTGCTTGCTTATCCCGATAGGAGCATATTCAGAACCATCTTGTTTGAGAATAGTAAGATAATGAATCATAACATCTGGTTGTTCATTTGTGAAGAACACCTCAAAATCAGCTAAAATCGGACCTCTTCTGGTTCTAACTTCTGGATTTGCTAGAGGAGTAGAATCAATAGATTGGATTAAGCCCATTTTCTTCAGAGTATGAGCAGACTCCCAATAATGGTGTAAGAATTATTGATTACTCCAGCAGACTCCAATTGTTCAACAATCTTGGTTTGAACCAGAAGATTTGTAATGATCCTTCCAAAAGGAATAACATTCCTCTTTTGCTTCAGTCTGTTTTCATCTCTGGAATATTTTACAGCATTCCACAAGTGATTGAAAATTATGTAAGGGATATCCACCTTTTTTTTGCGTACCAAGGCAATACATGATGTATTGTTGGTCTCTATTGATGAAGTTTGATGAACTCGTTGATTTCCTGTGGTAGAAACAACCTAGAAGAATCTTTGTCCATATCTTGAATATGTTCTTCAGATCCTTAACTTCCTTTGATTTCTTCCCATCTGTAAAGATTTCAGCGTAAACAACATTCCAATCGGTTCTTGGAGTTGCTTCAGTAGCACCTTCAGAATCCATCAACCCAAACAACATTCTCAAGGTGGTTTCAATGATGGGGAGGAATCTACCATGAACGAAGGAGACTATAGCTTTAGGAATAAGAGTTGCATGAACCCAGAATTCCTTTACTAAGTCTGGATAGACTGGTCCATAGAATTCATAGAACAATGGCGCCCATCCTTGAAACACCAAATTCTCTTTAAGATGAATTTCATGTTTTTCCAGATTATCAACATCTACCATTAACTCACATATGACTTCCAACTGATCCAAAGGAATCAAACAGGTGATTTTTGGAATAAGTTGTTGCTCTTGTTCTTGTTCATTTTGATGTTGTTGCTGAGAAGACGAACTAGCATTCTGAGAAGAAGGGGAAGCCATGGAAGCACTTCTGAGATTTCTGGGTTTTCTTTTAGGGTTTGAGAAAAGAGAGAAAAGGTTGCAGAAATACATAAACAAGAGAGAATGAATGTGTGAAAAGAGAAAATGAGATTAAGAAAGATGTATAAATAGACACGTATTTGAAACAAAATGCAATTAAATTCTGAGAATGAACAGTTACAGAATGCAGAGAATCAAATGCATTTAATGTTGAGTGACGTTAGGGTAAAACGTGATATTTGAAATGATTTGCACAGTTACCTAGGGCGGCGTCTCATCAACTGCACGCATGCTTGTCCCTTTAGAGTGAACACGTGTTCATCTTTTGGAATAGCTGGTGACAGCTGTTTTGCTTTAAAAGAAATTCTGAATCAACTTAGATATATGAAACGTTAGCAATAACAGAATCAGAATATCTAATTGATCAACATTTTTCAGAACATCTGATAAGAATATAAAAAAGATCATTTCAAATCTAATCCATATATCATAACTTCTCATCCTTTCATTATGGGCATAAATCCATATTGATATTCTTCAGAATGAACTTAAACCTATCTTCAGCAAGGGGTTTTATAAAGATATCAGCCCATTGATGGTCTGTATCAACAAAGTTTAAAGATAGAACACCCTTCTGAACATAGTCCCTAATGAAATGATGTTTAATCTCAATATGTTTAGCTTTGGAATGTAAGATTGGATTCTTAGATAAACAAATAGCAGAAGTATTATCACAGAAGATAGGAATGTTACTCTCATATATCTGATAATCTTCTAGCTGACTCTTCATCCAGAGCATTTGTGTATTATATCCAGCAGCAGCAACATATTATGCTTCTGTTGTAGAGAAGGCAATTGTAGCTTGCTTCTTGCTGTACCAAGAGATCAGATGACTTCCAAGAAATTGACAACTTCCAGAAGTACTTTTCCTTTCAACTCTATCTCTAGTGTAATCAGCATCACAAAATCATACTAAGTTGTATTCTTAAGATCTTCTGTAGACTAAACCAACATTAGTAGTACCTTTCAGATACCTCAAAAATTCTCTTAACGGCAGTTAAGTGAGATTCTCTAGGATCTGATTGGAATCTTGCACACAGACAAACACTGAATAAAATGTCAGGTCTAGAAGCAGTAAGATATAGAAGAGATCCAATCATACCTCTGTAAAGCTTCTGATCTACCTTGTTACTTACCTCATCCTTACCTAGAACACACGTTGGATGCATAGGAGTCTTTGCTTCTTTGCTTTCTGAAAGATTAAACTTCTTCAGAAGTTCTTTCACATACTTGGTCTGATGAACATAAGTTCCTTCAGAAGTTTGATTGATCTGGATCCCAAGGAAATACATGATTTCTCCCATCATGCTCATTTCAAACTCAGCCTGCATAGACTTAGCAAACTCCTTTCCAAGTGTAGCATTAGATGTTCCAAAGATAATATCATCAACATATATTTGACAAATTAAAATATCCTTTTTAAAGGTTTTACAGAAAAGAGTTGTATCCACTTGTCCCCTAGTGAAACCATTATCCAGAAGGAAAGAACTTAATCTTTCATACCAAGCTCTGGGAGCTTGCTTCAGGCCATATAATGATTTCTTTAATTTGAAAACATGTTCTGGAGACTTAGAGTCTTCAAAACCAGGAGGTTGGTGGACATAAACTTCCTCATCTATATAACCATTTAAGAAGGAACTCTTAATATCCATCTGATACAGAGTGATGTTATGTTAAGTGGCAAAAGAAATTAATAAGCGAATAGATTCTAACCTGGCCACTGGTGCAAATGTTTCAGTATAGTCCATTCCTTCTTGCTGACTATAGCCCTGAGCAACCAGTCTGGCTTTGTTTCTTACAACTTCTCCTTTTTCGCTTAGCTTGTTTCTGAAGACCCACTTAGTTCCAATGATGTTAAATCCTTTTGGTCTTGGAACTAGATCCCAAACATCATTCCTTGTAAACTGATTTAGTTCTTCTTGCATGGCAATTATCCAGTCAGCATCCTCCAGAGCTTGATCAACAGAAGTTGGCTCAATCAGAGATACTAGACCAAATTGACATTCTGCATTATTCTTAAGGAATGCTCTTGTTCTGATAGGGTCATCTTTCTTCCTAATGATAACATCTTCTGAGTGAGCAGAGTTGCGTCTAGAAGATCTTCTGATAGTTGGCTCTTTAGAAATTCTGAGATTCTCTAATGAAGCAGCAACTTGATCTTCTGAAACTTTGCTTCTGGGTTCTTCAGAGTCTAAATTAGAGAATTCTATATCTGCAAAATTCTCAAACTGCTTTGGCTTTTCAAGACCAAGCTTATCATCAAATCTGATATTGATTGATTCTTCAACAACCAATGTTTCAGTATTGTATACTCTGTAGCCTTTAGAGCGTTCAGAATATCCAAGAAGGAAACACTTCTGTGCCTTAGAATCAAACTTATGCAGATGATCTTTAGTGTTCAGAATATAACATATACATCCAAATGGATGGAAATAAGAAATGTTGGGCTTTCTGTTCTTCCACGATTCATAAGGAGTCTTATTAAGAATAGGTCTTATAGAGATTCTATTATGAATATAACATGCAGTGTTGATTGCTTCTGCCCAGAAATGCTTAGCCATATTGGTTTCATTGATCATGGTTCTGGCCATTTCTTGTAGAGTCCTATTCTTTCGTTCTACAACTCCATTTTGCTGTGGAGTTCTAGGAGAAGAGAAATCAAGGGTAATACCATTTTCTTTGAAATAAATCTCAAAGAATCTGTTCTCAAATTCACCACCATGATCACTTCTGACCTTTATGATTTTACACTCTTTCTCAGATTGGATCTGAGTGCAGAAGTTAAAGAACACTGTATGAGACTTGTTATACCCCAAAATTTGCCCGCATCTTTTTTCAAGAAAACTTCAATCTAAAAATTAAGAGTTTCATATAATCTTGGATTTTCACATCCTGATTTATGAATACTTGATTTTTAGAATTTTTTCTTATACAGTATTTTGGCTTGCTGTTGAATTTATTCTTATGCAAATGCCAAGTACTGTTTATTGCTTCACACACGCTATTTATTTGATATTTGTTTACAGATAAATAGTATTGACGCAATTGGTACAGAATTAAATCTTTTGCAGGCGCAGAGTCCGGGATTCAGACTGTACTGGTAAACAAGTAAATTATTACTAAATTTTGTACTATATTCCATTATTTTCAAAATCTCTTTTCAAATCTCTTTTTCAAAAATCAAATCTTAACTTTATTCTACACATCTCTCTTTTTCCCAACACTATCATACACTTTCTTTCAAATCTTACTTCCACTCAAATTTTCCTTTTGTACGGAATCACTTCATTCCCCAACGTCTCTATCCTTCTTTTCATTCTATAAATACCTCTCATTTTTTCCATAAAATCTCACATCAAATTCTAAATCATTTCTCAAATTTCTACTTCATATCCATTCTCTCTTCCTCCCCGGCAAAATGGCGAAGCGGATGGAAACATGTTTTCTTATGGTCATCACCATTGCTACGGTGATCATGTCCTTCTTCTGTCTGCATAGTCCTGAAAAATGTGGACCTGCGATGGTTACACTCCCGATCATCTATTTTCTGTTGGTCATAGCATGGGTTATTAATCGTCATTCTTAAAGTTTGCCGTATCTCTTATTTTCTTAAATGTACCGTTTACTCGTCGTACTGTTCATTATAGTATGTAATGTTTGTACTGTCAGTATTAAATGTTGTACTATTTGTCATATTGTTGCTTAAATATTCAGATAATATTTTGTGTGTTTTCTGCCAGTCAAATATTTATGTTTCTGTGCATTAAATGATTTTTCAGGGTTATTATCGGTAATTTTGCTCGCGTACAGTAAATAATAGTTATTTATTATGTCTGTGTTTTTTAACAAGTCATGTAAATAAACTTTCATCTTTCACATAAAACAAAAACAACAAAAAGAAAATTAACTTTGACTGTTGATTTTTCACTCTAGCTGTTACATGCCTGATTAGTCAGTTGACAGTCAAACTGCTGACAGTACAGTTCTCCGTGTTTTGTACCATCAATCAAATCAAACTTTTGCATTTCAAAATTCCAAGATTTTTGTCCTAGAAGTCTTCTGAATATCACATGATTAGCAGAGACTCAGCACTGCACAAAAATCAGGTACGCTTAACTGTCTCCTACACAAACAGTCCCTGATTAGGGTTTATTGTTTTTTCAGGAGAAACAAGTTTTTGAGACCTCAAATGGATTTCATGGACCTCCATACATCTCAAAGTACCATCATACAAATTTTCAAACTTCAATTCACTCAGACGCACCGTCAGCAGCTCAAACAGTCAACAGACGACCCGTTTGACCAAAAAAGTCAACAGACAGTCAAAAATGAAATTTTTTGTCAACATCCATATTTTTTCAAAGGATTCATCATTTGATCATTGGATGATCATAATTCATCAAGGAAAGATCAAAAAGCAACAAAACCCTAAGATTCAAAATTAGGGTTTTCTCCTAAAAAGTCAATTGAACTTTGACTGGTCATAACTCTCTCATCCTTCATCCAAAAAGTTCAAACCAAAGCTCATTTTGAAGGAAATTCAATTATCTTTCAAATGCAATTGATCCCATGGTCATTACATTCACCATTTGAAAAATATGAACAAAGACATTACAGGTCATTTTCAAAGTCAACAAAAAGACACTTTTTTCAAAAGGACACACAAGGAGCATCAAAAATAATTTTGACATGAGACCAAAGACATTGGTTAGAGGACTCTTCGAGGTTTCCAAAAAGTGCAATATCTCCTTCATATGACAAAAATTGAGGGATTTACACCTTGTTGAAGTTGGCTAAATTTTGGGAAAATGCATAAAACCAACATTGCTCAAAAATGTATTTTTTCCAAATGGGGCCAAGTTTTCATGGTTCAAACATGTTTGCCATGATATTATGGGCCTCCCACGACCAAGACAAAGCCCACACCATTTTTATCCATTTTTGGTTTAATTTTATCCTATTTTAAGATTAAATGAAAATGGAAAATGGAAGGATAATGGATAGCTTAGTTTCTAAGCATGAGTCATCCAAGAATCTTTAATTTTCTGCAGAAGATTGAGGTACAAGGCAAGAGTATTGAAGAGAAGCAAGACTTGGTCAACAATTCAAAGGTTTTAATATAAAAAAATCAAGAATTCAACAAAGGCAACCAAAGGCTTCTTGGCTTCAATTCTAAGCACAACATAGCTTATAAATAGCTTAGAGTACTTCACAAATAAAAAACCACGAATTCAGAAGAGAATCTATGCTTGTAACCATACTTGTAATCACTTAAATTTTTCAAAGAAATTCCAAATTCGAATTTTGAATTCAAGTCAGTTTCAATACAAACTAAACATTCAAACACCTTCCTCAAGTATCACTGAAACTATTCCAATCATTTCCCAGCCTTGAAACCCACTGAACTAAGCACTACAGGTCACGATTTATTCAAAATAAAACCAACTCGTATCTGATCATTCAGGCATGTTTAACAAGATGTAGACATATATTTGAACTTAGCTTAATGTCCTGATCATTTCTGGACATTTAATTAAAGTTTGGGAGCCTGTACACGAAACTACCATTTTAGGGTTTCTTAGTTCAAATTTAGGGTTTTTCGTTAGAACCAAAAATAGGACAAATTAAGGGCATGGTTGAATTCAGTAGATTGAGACGAATCGAATGGGCATGTCGCGCCAAATTTATATTCATGTTTGACCCTATTCGCTATTTTGCAGGTTTAGAAGGTATCTATTACAGCGCTTTTATTACAAAAACGTTATTAAAGGTGCTGGCTGGAGGTTGAAGACGATGAGGTGTCCTCACCTCATTGGATAGAACGCGCGCGCCAGTATTTTTGAATCCTGGGTTCCCATGTGCGCTTTCCATCATCTTTCCATGTGCCCTTAATATCTGAGCCATCTGATCTCATTAACTCTCAATCCAACGCATCAAAACACTCTCCATAACATGGACCTCATTTAAATACCACACCTGATTATTTTATTTTCTATTTTCTATTTTCATTTTAATTTCTTTGCAAAATTAGTTTAAATAATTCTAAAAATCCAAAAAATACACAAAAAATATTTTTAGGCTTCTAAAATAATATTTTATTTTCTGATATAAAAATATTTTATTTTTCTTCATAATTTAAATATTTTGCATAATTAATTAGTTTATATTTATATATTTGCTTTTTAATTATTTCAACCAATCAAAAAATCATAAAAATTTTTGTTCTTTATATTAAATATAGTTTATATATTATAGGCTAATTTTGTACATATTTAGAATAATTTTCTCTTTAAGTTTGAATTATTTGTGTAATTATTTATATAATTATGTATTAATTAACTTAATAGATTTCAAATCAATTTCAAAAATCCCAAAAAAATTAGTTTTGTTTTAAAATTAATTAACAAGCATTTTGAACATATTTTGAACTTAATTTTTAGGTTTGAAATTTATTTTCATCCTTTTTCCTCATTTTAATTTAATTAATCATGCATTAATTATAATTAAAAACAATCATAAAAAACCAAAAACACTTCTTTTATTTTCTTGCAATTTAAATTCCTAGATAAATGTATAGGTTGTCAAATTCATGTAAATAGCGTAGTTTACATTTCCTGCACAATCGATGTAATAGCGTAGATTTACTTTCCGTATTTTACATTTCCGCATTTTAAATTCCAGCACATATAAACTGCGTGTATGCCAAAGATAAAATTGAATCGTTAGATCACTAACTTCAAAGATAAAATATTTGAATCCAAACACAATCACACTTGCACCTCTTAGGGTAATCCCTTTCTCATTCTTTTCAAAATCAAAGTCAAATTCTATTATTTCAAACGCAAAATCGAACTTTTGTTTATATCCGGTGAAAGGATAGATTTTTAAAGGAAATAGGAAAAAGACCTTATAACTCAGGGTAGATCTCCTAATTTGCTTGCTCAAATCAAAACAAACAAATCTCTCATATATCATTGTTTTTTTCAAAATAAAACTTTCAAAAAGACAATACTTTGTATATATCCAAACAAGGATCATTACGAAGTTAACGCTCTTTTTTCCAAAGCATCTTTTGAAAGATAAAAACACTTTGTATACATCCGCACAAGGATCATTACAAATTCAATTTACAAAGGTATTTGAAACCACATACGAGCATTTAAAAGCAATTGAAAACAAGTGAGCTAAGCAAATTAAAGAGCCCATGGATAACCATGGATACAAAGGGTGCTAACACCTTCCCTTTGTATAACCTACCCCCTTACCCAGAATTTCTTAAAGGTCTTTTTTCTGTTTCTTTTATAAACCTTTCCTTAATTGGATAAAATAAAAGGTCGGTGGCGACTCTCTGATTTTCAAACACAAAAGCAGAAACAAAAAAGAGTCAGTTCGCGTATCTCTCCATGAGAGGTATGGCAAAAAACCGAGCGCGCGACAAGACTCATCCTTGAGTTTCAAGAACTTTACCCACGTCCATCTGCTGTAGTCTTCTACGATGACTAATCCATATTTCTTCCCTCTGATTGATACTGTTTTGACTGGGCCAAAAAGATCAATGTGCAGAAGTTCTAGCGGCCTAGAGGAAGAGAAAACATTCTTAGACTTGAATGCAGGTTTGGAAAACTTCCCTTTCTGACATGCTTCGCAAAGAGCATCTGATATGTATTTCAGATTAGGGAGTCCTCTGACAAGATTAAGTTTGTTAATCTGAGAAATATTTCTCAAACTAGCATGACCTAATCTTCTGTGCCAGACCCATTGCTCTTCGCTAACAGACATAAGGCAAGTAACCTTCTGATTCTTAAGATCTTGAAGATCAATCTTGTAAATGTTGTTCTTTCTCTTGCCTGTAAATAGGATTGAGCCATCCTTCTGACTAATAGCTTTACAAGACTTTTAGTTATAGACAATAAGTTATGAGCTAATCCATCTACTAGCAGAACATTAGTTATAGAAGGAGAGTTACCAATGCTTATAGTTCTAGAGCCAATGATCTTGCCCTTCTGGTTCCCTCCAAGCTTAGCTTCACCAGCAGATTTAAGCACCAGGTCTTGGAACATAGACCTTTTTCCCGTCATGTGCCGCGAGCACCCAGAGTCCAAGTACCATGACATGTTTTCCTTTGTCTTCATGGCTGCCAAGGATATCTGCAACAGGAATTATCTTTTTCTTAGGTACCCACATTTTCTTGGATCCTTTTGGGTTAGTTCTCCTCAAGTTCTGATTGAACTTGGGTTTAGCATAAAAATTAACAGGAGGTACAACATGATATTCCCTATTCTGAGTAACATGATATTTTCTAGTGTATGCAACATGCTTCTTAGTGTGTGTAATGTGGAAACTCTTAGCATGTGATGTGAGCCTAATATCATGGGAGTGTGCATACTTGAATTGATCATACAGAGGTTTGTATGTGATTTTCATCTCATCAACATATTCAAGTTTATATGGGGTTTCACCCTCATATCCTATGCCAACTCTCTTGTTTCCACTAACTGCATATATCATAGAGGCTAGCTGACTTCTGCCAATACCTCTAGGTAAAAACTTCCTGAAACTCAAGTCATATTCCTTAAGAATATTGTTCATGCTTGGAATAGACTTTTCTGAACTAGAAGATGATTCAACATCTTTAGTTAGTTTTAAAACTTTTTCCTTAAGTTCAGAATTTTCTAATTCAAGCTTCTTAGTTTCAGATGCAAAGAGCTTCTTCAGCTTCTTGTATTTGATACTAAGTTGAGCCTTGATTTCCAGAAGTTCAGTTAGACTAGAAACTAACTCTTCTCTAGAAAGTTCAGAACATACCTCTTCAGAATCTGAGTCTGATGTAGATTCTGATTCATCATCAACAGTGGACATCAGCGCTATGTTTGCCTACTCATCTTCAGAGTATGACTCTTGATCAGAAGAATCTGAGTCATCCCAAGTAGCCATAAGACCTTTCTTCTTTTCAAACTTCTTCTTGGGCTTTTCCCTCTAAAGCTTTGGACACTCATTCTTGTAATGTCCTGGCTTCTTGCATTCATAGCATGTTACCTTCTTCTTGTCAGATCTTCTGTGTCCAGAAGATTCTCCTCTTTCAGGCCTTTGGAACTTCTGAAGTTCTTGAACTTTCTTTGTTTACTCTTCCAGAGTTGAATTACTCTTCTGGAGATCATGGAAAGTTCATCTTCATCATCATCTTCTTCTTCTTCTTCTTCTTCTTCTTCTGATTTTGACTCTTCAGAATCTTCTTCTTCAGCCTGAAAAGCGTTAGTGCATTTTTTATTATTTTATTTTAAAGCAATTGACTTACCTTTCTTCTGAGGTTCATTTGCATCCAGCTCTATTTCATGACTCCTCGGGGCACTGATCAGCTCTTCAAGAGAAACTTCATTCAGATTCTTAGCAATATTGAATGCAGTCACCATTGGGCCCCATCTTCTGGGCAAGCTTCTGATGATCTTCTTGACATGATCAGCCTTTGTATATCCCTTGTCAAGCACTCTTAATCCAGCAGTCAGAGTCTGGAATCTTGAGAACATTGCTTTAATGTTTTCATCTTCCTCCATCTTGAAAGCTTCATACTTCTGGATTAAAGCAAGCGCTTTTGTCTCCTTGACTTGGGAATTACCTTCATGAGTCATCTTCAAGCATTCAAAGATGTCATAGGAAGTTTCTCTGTTTGTTATTTTCTCATATTCAGCATGAGAAGTAGCGTTCAGCAGAATAGTCCTTGACTTGTGATGATTTTTGAATTGTTTCTTTTGATCATCACTCATTTCTTTTCTTGACATCTTTACTCCACGAGCATTTATAATATGTCTGTAACCATCCAAGACTAGATCCCACAAGTCACCATCTTGACAAAGAAAGCAACTTTCGAGTCTATCTTTCCAATATTCAAAGTATTCACCATCAAAGACTGGTGGTCTATTATAGCCATTGAAGCTACTGCTTCCATTACCATTGTTGTTTTGTTCAGGTGTAGGAGTAGATGTAGCTGTTTCAACCATAATGACTTTGTGTTTTTCTCTCTGAATCTTTTATCTAACACGGTTAAGTGCTTGCACCTAGAACCGGCGCTCTGATGCCAATTGAAGGATAGAAAAACACTTAGAAAGGGGGGGGGGGGGGGGTTTGAATAAGTGTGACTTTAAAAACTTGTAAGATAAAAACAATGAACACAATTATTTTTATCCTGGTTCGTTGTTAACAAAACTACTCCAGTCCACCCCCTAAGAGTGATTTACCTTAACTGAGGATTTAATCCACTAATCCAACTGATTACAATGGTTTTCCACTTAGAAAACTTCTAAGTCTTCTAGAGTATACAGATCACAACTTGATCACTCTAGGAATTCACCACTTAGAAAACTTCTAAGTCTTCTAGAGTCTACTGATCACACTGATCACTCTAGGAACCTTTTACAATCAATGTAAAATAATGTTTACAAGAGTATGAATTGCTTCTTATAGAGCTATAATCACAACAGTGATATTTCTCTTAAGTTCTAAGCTTAACACTCACTAAATATTACAAGAGTTTGTGAGGTTGAAGATGAAGTTCGTGAGCTTTGAATTTGACAGCGTTTTGGTATTTTGCGCAAGAGTTCGTAAGCTGCTTCTGATCAGAACTTCTATATATATAGGCGTTGAGAAGATGAACATTGGGTTGCATTTAATGCTTTGCGTAAATAGTACAGCTTTGCATTTAATGTTTCACACTTTTGTCAACTACCTCGAACCATGCTTTTGCTGCTTTTACTGACTTTGCCTTTTGTAGCTTCTAACGTTCCTTTTGTCAGTCAGAGATTAGACTTAATAGCCTGTCATCTTGTACTTGCTTCTGAACTCATATTTGTGAATACAACATTTGAATATCAAAGTCAATCAGCTTGGTGCAGAGCATCTTCTTGTCTTCTGACTTTGAAGAGCTTGAGCGTGATACCATTCAGAACTTCAGTGCTTCTGCTTCTGACTTCATGTTCTTCTGATGCTTCATAGTCCATGTTCTGATTCTGCTTGACCATCTTCTGATGTCTTGCTAGAGCATGTTCTGATGTAGCCATCTAGAACCTTCTGAGTCAGTGCTTCTGAGCGCTGAATTGTGCATACTCTTTATGTATTTCCTGAAATGGAAAATGTAAAGGATTAGAGTACCACATTGTCTTATACAAAATTCATATATAATGTTATCATCAAAACATAGAATATTGATCAGAACAAATCTTTTTCTAACATTATTGCAGGAGACAGTTTGTATTTTGAATTTAAAAATAGACAATACTTCTAAACCGATGTTGTAGGCCAAACAATTCAACATTTGATAAAAGTGATACTGTAACAAAACAGTGCAATATTTAGTAAAAATGTTGTTGAAAGTGCATGTTACGTAAATAGTCGCAACCTTGATAATCAACATCACTTTGACCTATAAATTAAATATTCCGTATTTAGAAAAATACATAAAAAGTCTATTCTCTTCACACAAAATTCCAAATTTCATATTCTTTACATTCGAGATTTCATCGGTCTTGTGCAAACTCAAGTAGAAGATGAATTATTCTGGGTATTTTTGGGTAAAATTTTTATAACAATTTGAGAGTGTTTAAGACAATTTCATCGGTCTGGTGAAGTCTAAGGCGATGGCTCAATTAAGTCCCTCACTGGTGAAACCTCCAAAAATAGCTTCAGGATTAAATGAATGCTTAAGATCTATTTTGATAAATTTAAGAACATGTAAAATTAGTTGTAGGTGAATTTTTTCACACACTGTTAAAGTATTATTATTTTTCGTAATATTTTTGTTTTGTTAAATTTTAATTTTATCATGTTCTAATATATTGTTAATCGTTTTAGGATCTATCCATATTTCTCAATCACAGTTTCAATTTTTCTAGGCGATTACAGTTAAAAACAAAGAGAAAGTACATTACGTTGTTTTTCCAGATTAGCCTTCATGTTTGTTCCATCTTTTTTACCCTGTTCTTCATTACTTCAATGAACAAAATTTCGTCTTTTATTTTCATTGAAACCGCACATAACCTTCGCATCATCAAAACCCACTTCACACGTAGCCTCGTCGCTGTCGCCACTTGAAGTGCCACTTTAGCCTCGACACCGTCGCCTCCACTTGAAGCGATTCTTAATCTTTACCGAACTTATTTTTTATTTCGCCTCTTCAAGTTTCTGATGATCTAATTTTAATCGGTGAGTTGGTGTATACGGTGCATACGGCAGCCCATATGTATGCATCATAGGCTGAAAGAAACCGTAAGTTGGCAAATTATTCATTCCGACCACAAGGACAACGACACATACAGACACAAAAATGTTAATGGTAAAAGAAAGTAAATTTACCTATGGAGCACTACCTGTGGTGGTCCGTACATGTATGGGTGAAGAGGATGACCAAAAGCAACAATTGAGTTAAAGTATGGTGGAATGTTGGCTCTTTGTCCACAATACGCCTGAAGATATAACACTTTAAATCACCAAAAGAAGTTTTTAATGGGAAATTCTTTTCAAAAGTCAAAGCAATAGGGGTCTGATATAAATCCCATCATAAATATCATAGCTCATTCTCCTAAGGATTATCAAAACCAGATGCAACATGATGCATAATTTCAATATGATATCAATTAGTAAATATATATTAATATTGTATGGCTACTTAGAAATACTGGATGTGTAACATAAAATGCCACAGGAATGATACTATTTGTGTTTACTTGATACTCTACATTAAAAATAGATGAAATTTGCAAAAGGGGACAAAAAAATAACTTTCATCATATCCTAGGTTTGAGAGCAAATCAAGATGGTCACAATCATGTAATGACCTTTATGATTTTGATGGGTACAAATGTTTGTAAATTGAAATATCGATTATGGTTAACATAGTATGCATTAACTGCATTTTGTTATTTATCTTAAAAACAATAAATAACGTTATTGATATCGACACTTTATAATTTTGCTATGTCGCGGAAACTTTCACAGTAATAGATCATTTAAAACCTTTGCTTCATCAATTCTATGTTTTCAATATCATGATGAAGTATAATAATTATGGATATATAATAAACTATCTTGTTATAGTTAAATAGAACTGGTTTTGAAAATGAAGTATGTATTGTTGTTTGTCCAAGACAGAGTATATGTGGAGAGAATGTTGAATATGAATGTCATAGTCGGTTTAATGCATGCAAGTACCCAAACAAATATGCAGCATGTAATTACAATTAATTATAAGTAATTGTCAGTCGTGATATTCGTGAGCATTTGTTTCGCGATATATAACACTGCTGATGTAACATGTTGTAGCTTATAAATTAAAATTTTCTTTATTAACTATACAAAGGATTCATGTATTCATTGTAGCTGTTAACTACAAAAAGGTCTTATGATAATAGAATTGTAAATGAATTATTGACAAGATTGGGAGCTTTCATTTGATATTATAACTATGTGCTAACTTACAACCAAAGTAGTTCCAAAAGTTACAAAACTATTACAAGCATCAAAGCAAAAAATAAGAAAAGGATAACCTGATATAACACAAGGTATACCACTAAACAACACCAATAATTAATTCTTCCATCTATAACTAGACTAACCCAATTCTCTCACAAGAGCAAAACAGACTGGAAAAACATCGGCTAGACCGCAGATATTGTTATGCAGGCTGCGAATAAAATCGACCATGACACCGAGGCACAATATCAAAGTAAGAATACCATGATCCATAAATTAATATCTCTCTCTCATCCACCCAAATTAAACTTCAATTCATATATCTACTAAATTATAAAAATGATGACGACAATCGCAGTAATTACATTTTACTAAAATCGATTTCACAAATTAAAATTAGCACCTTTTCTTTGTATTTTAATAGAGAATTCAAATATAACAAAGCATTTATAGTTTAAAAAATCATGATTGTAATCAAATATTGATGATAAAGTGAAAAGATTTTCAGGTTTACTGAGTGAGGACACCTCAAGTTCATTGGATTTGATGAAAGTGTTTAATTTGGAAGGAAATGGGATTCCAATTTCTGACTTGTGGAAAGATGGGGAAGCTGTTGTGAATAATTATTTTTCTGGTTCAGCAGAGTGGTAACTTTTATTGACAAGAACATTATGACATACCACACTTTAGATCACCAGATTAGTTTATGCTACAAAGGATACATGTGTTCACTTAAGTCCTTGTTACTTGCTTTCAATTTCAAAAACCGCAACAATAATCTTGTGGTAGTCCTTCAAGGATGACGTCCATATGGTGTATAGAAATAATATGATCTACAGCAGAAGCTAACCGATAAATGATCACCTCAATGTATAGGAGAAGTTCCTCAACTGACAGATTTTCAACAGCACTTGCACGAAGCTCTGATCACAGTTTCATACACGAGAGTTTTTGAAAATGACCGCAAATGCACATTCAAAGCTCAGATGCACGAGTGCATCCAAGAATATCTATTGTTTTTGATGAACAACATATTTCCCTCTGAACAACATCACATGGAAACTAATCTCAGGGCTACTTTTTCGGGAGTATCTATTGTTTTATCCTTCTGTGATGATGAATAGATCTGTTTTTATAAGCCTAAAATTGGTAACACAGTTGGATCACAAATTGATTATCTTGGTGCATAGTGCAATGAAATTGTTGTTTCCTTTAAGGTGTCTCCTCCAATAATGACTTTTAATGGCATGGTGAAGCATGTAGAAGTTGCTAATTTTTGAACATTAGAAGTGGTGCTGAAAATCAGAGTGCTTTGGTTGGCCACTTACAAACTAAGGTCCTTGATGCTTTCCATTTGTCTACCTCTTAGAATCTAGAACAATTTACATTAACTCATACATTATCTTAGCACATCAGTATAATTTTGTCATACTCAAAACATCCCTTTCCAATCCAAAATAATGAGAATTTGATTAACATTAAAATGATGTTAGTATGTCATACTTGGTCAGTTCCAAAGGCTCTATAATAATAGTTGAAAATCTTGTACTATCTTATGAACTATTTTATTGGAGTAACTTTGTTTTGTATGATGACTTACTAGTGATGATACACTACGCGGAAACAAACAAAAATAATAACTATTGGAACTGATTGTTCTATTGCAAACTATTTCCAACCACCTATGCACGAAAAAACATCAAGCAAAAATTAGACAATGTAACACCCTTCTAAGCCCCACGATTTTTCATGAATAATTTAAATAAACTAAATAAACGTACACAAATTCCAAGGATGTCACATCTTCATAAAACATTATATAATCAATAATCCTGCTCTGTAACACGGGTTGCAACATACTTGTAACCTAATAGCATCTTAGCATCACAACTAAGTCATTTAGAACTTTGCAGTGGAATCATAAGTCTTAAAATTCTTCATAAAATAAACTCAATATCATGAAAGGTAGTCCGACATCAAAACATCATCACGTTATTTATCCATAACTTCATAATCGAAAACAAAACATATCATCATGAAAGAAATACAAAATCTTCAAATAACTCAACATATAACGTTTGCTGTAACGCCCCAGACTGCTTTCGGGATGATCGACTGACCCCACAAACCAACACAAGTCTTTTCAGCATGCTTTGACCTCACTCGCACGCTTTCTGGGAAACTTCCCAGAAGGTCACCCATCCCAATACTACTCCAAGTCAAGCACGCTTAACTGTGAAGTTCTTATTGAACGGGCTCCCGAAAAGAAGATGCATCTTGTTGGTATAGGTAGTACCTATCAATCCTTATAAGATTTCCTTCAACCATGCAGTTCCATACCTGCACGGCATCAGGATCCCTCTCATTCCGATGTGGCGACCACCCTTGCCTTTGTCGGCCTCAGGTGTTACATGCGGTGTAACAAACCCTCGCCTTCTTCGGCCTCGGGTGTTACATGCCCACCAGCTTCCGCCTGGTTCGTCCTCGAACCACATCGTACTGGGAGAGGTCTGGCTCTGATACCATTTGTAACGCCCCAGACTGCTTTCGGGATGATCGACTGACCCCACAAACCAACACAAGTCTTTTCAGCATGCTTTGACCTCACTCGCACGCTTTCTGGGAAACTTCCCAGAAGGTCACCCATCCCAATACTACTCCAAGTCAAGCACGCTTAACTGTGAAGTTCTTATTGAACGGGCTCCCGAAAAGAAGATGCATCTTGTTGGTATAGGTAGTACCTATCAATCCTTATAAGATTTCCTTCAACCATGCAGTTCCATACCTGCACGGCATCAGGATCCCTCTCATTCCGATGTGGCGACCACCCTTGCCTTTGTCGGCCTCCGGTGTTACATGCGGTGTAACAAACCCTCGCCTTCTTCGGCCTCGGGTGTTACATTTGCAAGTCAATCGATCCCAACCCCGATATTATGTATCAGAGCAAGACTCCCGTTATTTTACCGAAAGAAAATAAACACACTCTGAAGCTATCCTCCAAGCTTCTCGCACTAATCTTGATTACCTGCGTGTTACCCACGTGGAGGTAACATTTATGCAGAAAGAGTGAGTAAATCATATATCTATATATCACTTAACACAAATATTGTGCAATGCCACCAATAATGAAATGAAACTTCACTAGACTAAATGCATGTGGTACCAAAAACATCACTGATGACTTAGTCATCATTATTCTCCAAAGATCCCCACCATAGGATTGATTCCTGCTTGGAACCAGAGTACGTCACAAACTGCACTTAATCCACACTATGGGATCAAGGTTATCACTGGACCTGAAAGTCGTACAACCTCATTGGATCATTATCCTGCAATACATCACTCGACTAGTCGTCCTAACAAATGCTATGAATGCATGATGCGCAACAACACATAAAATACGACCGCATTTAGTCAACCACATCATCATTCATCCTAATCATCATGTCATCTTTAAATACACATACATCATAGTAAAAACAACATCATTTTATTACAATAAATATCAAACAGATCACCTCAAGACCTAAACATAATATTTCATACAGTAAGGTACACATACGATTGATTCGGAAAAAAACCGTGTCACTTAATCACGACACAGTCACTAGATGACCACATCCTATGCTTCATATTGTTTTACTAGAATGTAGATCATTGCAATACCTTTCCAACGCTTCAGACAACACCTAAAATCAAGTGACGGTTCAAAAGTTATGAGACCGCTAAGAATTATGTGGACCGGAAAGTGGAAAAACGGAAGAAAAATGGTGTCTGTCACTTAGAAAAGTGGCACCTGCCACTACTAACCATGAGTGGCGCCCACCACTGGTATAGGTGGCGCCTGACTCCATTAAAGTGGCCCCTGCCACTATAAAAGGTGGCGACTGCCACTTAGGGAAGTGGCGACTGCCACTTAGTTATTGTGGCGTCCGTCACATCTGTTATTTCCGTCTTCATAATTTTCCACTTAATTTCAGGTTTAATTCGTTGCTTGATCTAATTAGTAGAATCCCCATCGATTTTCAAACAACCACCTTGAATCATCACATGTTTATCACATTCAAAAATCCAATCGACCAAAATCAAATTTCAATAATCTACAATTATCTACCGCTTAAATCAATTATAATAACAATGATTTCATACCCCTTACCTTAGATTTATCCCTTGATTCCGGTTCCTCTTTGTGTTCCTCAAAGCCTTAGTTCTGCCTCACACCCTTCTTTCGATTACTCTTCAATTTCTATGTGCAGCAAAAAATGTTCCTCTAAAACCAAATTTTTCTATTTATAAGGAATCCTTATTATGGTTTTCCAAATCCACTCTCACTTATTCTTAGCTAAAAACCAATATGCCCTTACTACCTCCAACTCTAATATTTTCTATTTTTTGTAATTAAATAATCCTAGCTTAATAATTATAATTATTCTAAATTGTCTCATAATTCTCAAAACACCTCTAAACATCACATAAATCATAATTCTTCCCTAAAATCATCAAAATCCTGAATCATCACAAAACTTCATAATTTAATTAATTAAATAAATACTTTAATAGTTCCCAAACACACAAGAACATCACATAAATCATCAGAATCATCAAGTCATTGCATAAACTGCCAAAACGTCATAAAGTCAAACACTTCGTATATCCATGCTAAATTAATTAAATAACTAATTGAATAATCAAATTAGATTTTTGAGGTGTTACAGACATCACATAAAATTAGCAATTGAATCGACTTGTATGCTTCAGCCGAACTGACAACACTGCTGTCCGAACCAACACACTGTTGCTTGAAACAGTTCAGCAACAAAAACTCACACCACCTGAACCAATATCATGGTCATGTTACCACATCATTCGCCCTCAGCAGTTGATGGTGCCAAACACGATCAAATATTACTTATATAAAATTATATAGAGGTGATTATGATAGTGGAGATGTAGATAAGTACTTTTATTTATTTTTTTAATTTTAAAAAGCCAACTTAATAGAGAAATGGTAAATGTTATCAGAACAACACTGTTGCTAAGACATCAAACCAAGTGTCAACAATGACTATTTTATATAGGAAGTATGAAGGGGCATGTGAAACCTACACTATTTCAAAATCAAACCAAGTGTCAACAATATTTTAGCAGATAACACCTAGATATGCTAAAATCAAACATAAGTAATAGTTTATTGAAATATGTCTAAAAGGTGTGCCTAGAATGAAAATTTTATATGTTATTAAAAAATTGAAAATACCATCAATTATTACATTTTATTGAGAACTGTCAAATAGAACACAACATTCAGAATCAAATGGACATATGAAAGCATTAGAGTACCATATGTCGTTACAAGCTAGAACCATAAATTCATCTACAGTTACTGCAAAAAGGCCTACAGTCTTGCATAAGAGGGCATATAATATAATATAGAGTACCGTATGTCAACTACAATATAATATAATATAGAGTACAATATGATAAAGGGACTACCATATGATAAAAGGACTATCATATGATAAAAAAATAACAGCAAAATAAAGGGACTACCACATGATAAAAATAGAACAACAAAAAGAAGACTACCATATGATAAAAATAGAACAACAAAAAGGCCTAATGCAGCCCCCAGAAAAACAATGAAACCCGTCGCAAAGGTAGCTACGGAAGAGATGACAGATAGTTGTCGACTTGTGAGACTGGAAAAAAAAGGCTTGTTGTGATCACCCAACTACATTATAATGACCCATTTAATGATAGTGCCGCTCTCGAACTATCGCCTAAAACCAGCAGAAATTCATGCGACCAAATACACGCGAAAAAACCAACTGATATACAGTAGAGCTGCAACCAGTGATATTTAGCTCTCCATACAAGAACTTCACTAGTAGAGATATTTCTGATTTCATATTTGCAACTGCAGTTTCAGTTACATCTGAGTTGTTTGGACCCAACAATGTCGGTGTCAATTACAACATTATAATAAGGCATTATTACTCAACAACTAATAGCAAGTTTATGAAATTAATTCAATTATTAAAATCGTATAATAAGATAAAGGGATAAAAACAACCTGTCGCTTTATAAAACGACAATTATCAAACCATGGAAATCGGACATAGTGTAGTTTCTCTTTGCTTCCAACGGTGACTGCAAAAAAAAATTGAGAAATATGGAGAGATAGAAATACTTGAAGAGACGAAATAAAAAATAAGTTATGTAAAGATTAAGAATCGCTTCAAGTGGCGGCGACATCGGCGAGGCTATGTGTGAAGTGGCAGTTCAAGTGGCGACGATGGTGGCGATGCTACGTGTGAAGTGGGTTTTTACAAGGCGAAGGTTATGTGCGGTTTCAATGAAAATAAAAGAGGAAGATTTGTTCAATGAAGTAATGAAGAACATGGTAAAGAAGATAGAACAAACATGAAGGCTAATCTGGAAAAACAACATAGTGTACTTTCTCTTTGTTTTTAAATGTGACCTTTTAGAAAATTTGAAACAGTAATTGAGAAATATGGAGAGATCCTGAAACGATTAACAATATATTAGAACTTAATAAAATTGAAATTTAACTAAACAAAAATGTTACGAAAAGTAATAATACTTTAACACTGAAAAAAATCACCTACAACTAATTTACATGTTCTGAAGTTTATCATAATAGATCTTAAGCACTCATTCAATCCTGTGACTATTTTTAGAGGTTTTACCGGTGAGAGACTTAATTGATCTCTCACCTTAGACTTCACGATAATAGTAATAATAATTATTTATAATTATAATTTTAAATAGCTTGCACCCGTGAGCCAGGATTCTAGCTCCGCCATTGATTAGAAATTGCGGTTGCGGATGCGGTTGCGTGTGTTGCGATTGCGGTCATTGCGGTTGCTACGATGCGTATTGCGGCCGTTGCAGCGTGAATTTTGATTGGAAGATATTTGTAAAACACCATTAAAAAAACTCTTAAAGTTAATATTTTATATTACAATTCACATGTAAATTGAATTCTGGGTTCTCAAATTTTGAGTTATAATAAAAATATGTGAAGAAACATAGTTGAATGTGTTTAATGCGAATTCTAATATTATCGGAGGTGTGATTACATATCACACCACATTTACGGCCTAATACAAAGACTACGACATCAACAATATTGCGGCTATAATTACGGTTGCAGACCGCAATTTAAAACCATACATTAGACTATACACGTAATGCCTTATATACGATAAATGGTAGTGAAGCCTCTTTCACATTGGATCTATGGTTGCCCCATAACGATGTATCTTCTCTCAAAAACTAACAATTGGTATGATTTCTCAAAAAGATAAATATAAAAGAATGAAAGTCAACATTCATGTAATGCTTTGAAACAAAGTTAATCCAAAACAAAATACTGGGTGGTGGTGTTGCGCACATAGAATCCATCACAAATATTTAATAATGCAAGAGAATGTGGGATCGGCGCCGTCCTTGGAAACATTTAATATTTTATATATAAATACCTGCGACCTTTAACTTCTATCTTAGAATAAGAATCCTTAAAAAAACTCACTACAGTATACTGTGATGTTCAAAGTCTTCAATATATTATTATCATTACATTAACAACTTCAGAAGTCAGAACTAATGTATACAACAAGTTTTATTTTTGTAATTAATAAATAAAAAATCTATGATACATGTATTCTATTATTATTTTATGTATAGGCCGGTGTGTCAAATATAAATAAAAACTCTTCTGTCATAGAAGTGCATGTATATATATGTGTGTGTATAGGTAGACATCTTCTTTCATAGTACATGTTCGACATTACAACAGAAAGACACAGATCTAGAGTGAAAAAGAGGCTTTTTGTTGAAGATGAATTGTCTTGTGATTTGTCAATCAAGGTGGTGGATAATGACAATTGTGTTGTATACATGTGTTTTCATTCCATTGAAGCAACTCAAGAGTTCACTTGCAAACATGTTTGGTCTAATTCTCATGTTTTTGTTCTCTTGTGAAAGCAAGGAGATAGAGTTTCAAGAAACTCCGTCTCTACCGGTAGCACGGTTCGAGGATTTGAAAGGAGATGGAGAGGAAGAGGAGATTTGCTCCATTTGCTTGGTGGAGTTTGAAGGAGAAGATGCAGTGAGCAAGTTGAGGAAATGTAAGCATGTGTTTCATTTTAATTGTATTGAGCAATGGCTTGAACGAAGTCAATTCTCTTGTCCACTTTGTAGGTCTTTTTTGTTTTCTTAAGTTCATACAAACAAATAGAAATAGATTTTTCTTGTAGTTATTTTTGTTAGAAAAGATTAACTACTATGACCCTTGCATGAGTCATGAGATTCATGGTTCCTTGAGGTTGTTGTTGTTGAACAAGTTTTGCGATAAACTTTCGGAACAACTTCTCTACCCATCATAAAATATTAAGTAGTGTACCTTCCACCAATCACATTGCATCATTTAATTTTATCTTATTTAATTAATTATTAAATAGTATATTTTTTAATTGTTTCTAAGACATTTTACATATTTTATATTGAATGTAACTTTACCTAACTTTTTGAGTTGGATAGATAAAAATTCACCAGTTTACATTATCACAACTATACTGAGATATTAATTAGAATTAAGTCAAACATGTACATGTCTATAGAATTCGAGATATCTATGGAACTGTATTAATTAGAAATAGATTTGAATGATATAGCTGTATTCATGTTGTCAAGGATTCAACTCTTATCTTATAATGATGGGAGTTTGACATATAATGGTTCAACTCTTATCTTATCAATGTTGTTAAGGATTCAACTCTTAAATAAATATAATTGTTTCTTAAATTTAGAGGTATATAAATATCAACACAAGAAGTTAAAAATGTTTTTTATTTTAAAAAGTGATATAAACATAAAAAAAAATGTTGGATTAAATATACGATCTCCTGCCATTAAGGTGAGTTTTGGTTTTTCCCTTTAAGTATTTTTTGTGTGAATGCACCTTTATAAAACAAAAATTTTATTTTCACCACACCCTTTTACTTGTTTGACTGATTGTGTATTGTGCTTATGACTATATGGCATTGAGATGCTGCTGACTATGTATTTAGCTTCACACAAAAAATAATATAGGGGGGAAACTAAAACTCGCCCCAATGGACAAATGTATCGTATATTTAACTCAAAAAAGTTTAAATGGGTACTCTTTCGGTTTCATAATAGATGTCTTTGAAATTTTCACACTTTTTAAGATAATGATTAATTGTGTTGATTTCAATGATAAAATGAATGTTATTTACTAAAATAGCTTTATTAATAATAAGTAGTGGATTACTTACATGATTTAAAATACAATAAATAAGGAGAATGGAAAAAAATAATAAATATCACATTGGTATTCTAAAGGGACAAATAATTTGAGACAAGTAAAAACATGAAAGATGACGCCTATTATGAGATAGAAGGAGTACTTACTAACAGAAGCAAATGACCAAATAGAGGAAATGAAGTGTCATCACCTTTTAAATTAAGTTTCTATGTATCCTATCTCAATTGACAAAAGTCGATATCGTTAGGTTGAACGTCAACACTAGGGTACGAAACTTGACTCTTAAGGTTGTGTGTATGTGTGTGTGATTTCTAGTCATTTAGTTTCGTTGAGGCATCAATATGGTATGTTAGCTTAGGTGGTCGAGTGGTTTTACTTGACTCGCTCATCAATGTTATCCATATTTTCTTCCTATCATTTCTTAATATGCCTAACAATGTATTGAAAGGAATTGTAAGGATCCAAAGATGATTCCTCTCGGGAGGGTTTAAAGGAGACCCTAATATTATTTGGGTCAAGTGGACTAATCTTTGCAAACCCAAGCAGATGGGTGGTTTGGGAATCTGGGACCTCCAATTGGCCCATATGACCTTTTTGGCCAAGTGGGGATGGAGATTTATCTCGAGTGCTTCTGGTCTGTGGTGTGATATTTTATCTTCCAGATGTGGAGGCCGTAATTTTTCCACACCTATAAGAGGTAGATCGACATGCTGGGATGTTTGTAGAAGGATATCTTACTTGTAATTTGAATGGAAGAGCTCCCTTTTGTATATCGTCAAAAGATGGTTTCTAATATGCTATTAGCCATTCAAGATGTGATATTTTTTCCAAATTTTGTTAGGTGGTGGCGGGGTCACTCAAAGGACGATGTTTTTTTGTTGCCTCAACCCACGCCGCTCTTTGTAAGAGTGACAGGTTTCATGTTCCTCTGGGAAATCCAAGAAATTTGGTTATGCCTCTTATCTGGGTTTGTTGGACTGCCTCTAAAGGGATTGTTTTCTTTTGGAAATTTCTTCAAGAGAAGGGTTCCTATAAGATATAATATGTTTAGAAGTAGAGTAATAACATATCTTGAGAGTATTTTTTTGTCTGATGCGTTGGGGATGTCATAGTCAGTTAATCATTTGTTTGTGACTTATGACTTGGAATTGTTTGTTTTTTTGTCTGATGCGTTGGGGATGTCATAGTCAGTTAATCACGTTGGGGATATCTTGAGAGTATTAACAGGTTTTTTTTTTCCTTTTTTCTTCATCAGATAAGAGCAAACATACTTAGATCCAGTGCAGCGATCGATCAACAGGTATTCACAATGCACCTTTGCTTCAAGGCCTTTGGATGACCTTGAAGATGGATCCAACGTCCAAGAAACTGCAGGTCCACCATGGACTCTCCTGCGCGCCACACACGATAATTAGCTAAGTTTTTTTGTAAATTTTTTTATTTTTAATTATATAACTTAGTATTTATTTTATTATACATATATATATATATATATATATATATATATATATATATATATATATATGTTTTGATAATAGTTTTTTCTAATAAACTTGTTTTTTTTATTTTTTCCTTTTCATAAACATTTAAATAAATTTATATTTTATTTACTTGTTTTAATTTATTCTCTTTTATTCAAATAATTTAATAAATTATAATTAATTTATTTTAATTGATAAAAATTATGGTAAGAGCATATTTAATTGAAATTTATTTTTTTCCCTCGATTTAATTAATTAGGTTAAAAAACCAATAATTAATTAATTCGATTTTGTTAATTTTATTCAATTCGTACTCTAATCAGGGTTTACGAAGATCATTCCATACACTGAAACATTTGTTTTTCTGTGACTTGTTCAGGGTTGCTCTTCCAATACACACCGACTATGCGCCACGTCAAATTCAAAGCTAAGTTCTAACCTTTTTTGTTTAAATATTTTTGCCTGTTATTTTATTTAATTAGGGTTTAATTCCCTTGTCAATGGAACTCCTCCTACACTTACTTTTTCCTTTTATTCTTTTGCCAATTCTCTAATGGTCAGGGTCAATGCTTAAGGTTCAAGGAAAACCTTTACCCATCAACCTTCGTCAATCGAAGCTAAGTGTTTTACCCCTTTTTTTGTATTTTTACTTTTATTGATTAGGGTTAAACATATTTATGGCTGAACTGATAATGCACTCGCATATATACTGTTTTCTATTTTTCCCGCCTTGCAGGGTTTGCCAAATGCCAAAGCTTCGCATAGTCGGTAACCCTAAACCCTAATTATTACTTATGTTAGACTTATTTGTTTATTATTCCGCTGGTTTCAATTTCCCTTTCCCGTTATTGCTTTAATTATTAATTGATGTGGTTAGTAATTTTAGGGAGTGACAACTTTGAATTGAATCTAGAATCACTTAACTATAAGATAAATATCTGAGACTGATCACGTGATTGGTGCACACACGCACACTTTTTTGGTAACCCCTCTCGTTGCCTGTTGCCTTTGTTGCCTTGTGTTTTTTTGCAGAATAGTCATGTCCCTCGAATACGAGGATACCTCAGCCATGTTGCCTCGATTAAGATCATGGTCCCTAATGATGCTGCCTTCGATACACATGATCCCGACCCTCAGAAGTTGCCTACGAAAAGGCTGAGGTATCCTCTGGTTGCCTACGAAAGGCTATTCTGATCCTTCCCCTTAGACTACCTGCCTCTCTATGGCATGGGTCAGTCTTAGGGCGAATGATAACGCGATGACCCTCCAATCTCCAAACGAAAGGCTTCCTGCCCTCTTATGGCAAGGATAGACCCTTTCATTCTGAAAGGCTAAAAAGAGACCTATCATCTAAGTTTAAGGTAATTGCCCCTAATTGCCTTTCCATGCTCTATTTTCTATATTCTTTCTCAAAATTCTTCAAAAAAACTGGCTACGCTCATTTTGCGAGCTAAAGTCCATTTTTCCTCTTTCATCTACATTTTCTGAAAACGAGCAAGCAAAGCAATTAAGAGCCCATGGAAAACCATGGATGCAAAGGGTGCCTTACACCTTCCCTTTGCATAAATTACCCCCGAACTTAGATTTCTTTAAAAGGTTTTTTTCTGTTTCTTTTAGCCTTTCTAATTTAATTTGGATAAAATAAAAGTCGGTGGCGACTCTTGCTTAACCGCGATATTTTCGATTATAAAAAGTCAGTTCACCGTATTAAGCAACATTACTCTTCTTTTCTTAATATGCCTAACAATGTATTGAAAGGAATTGTAAGGATCCAAAGATGATTCCTCTCGGGAGGGTTTAAAGGAGACCCTAATATTATTTGGGTCAAGTGGACTAATCTTTGCAAACCCAAGCAGATGGGTGGTTTGGGAATCTGGGACCTCCAATTGGCCCATCTGGCCTTTTTGGCCAAGTGGGGATGGAGATTTATCTCGAGTGCTTCTGGTCTGTGGTGTGATATTTTATCTTCCAGATGTGGAGCCCGTAATTTTTCCACACCTATAAGAGGTAGATCGACATGCTGGGATGTTTGTAGAAGGATATCTTACTTGTAATTTGAATGGAAGAGCTCCCTTTTGTATATCGTCAAAAGATGGTTTCTATTATGCTATTAGCCATTCAAGATGTGATATTTTTTCCAAATTTTGTTAGTTGGTGGTGGGGTCACTCAAAGGACGATGTTTTTTTGTTGCCTCAACCCACGCCGCTCTTTGTAAGAGTGACAGGTTTCATGTTCCTCTGGGAAATCCAAGAAATTTGGTTATGCCTCTTATCTGGGTTTGTTGGACTGCCTCTAAAGGGATTGTTTTCTTTTGGAAACTTCTTCAAGAGAAGGTTTCCTATAAGATATAATATGTTTAGAAGTAGAGTAATAACATATCTTGAGAGTATTTTTTTGTCTGATGCGTTAGGGATGTCATAGTCAATTAATCATTTGTTTGTGACTTATGACTTGGAATTGTTTGTTTGGTATGGGGTTTCTAGGTGGTTGGTGCTCTGTCCTTTTGAAAGATCTCACTATTATTTCTTTTTTCAGTCCTTACATTTGGCAAGTGGTAGTTTGGTCAATTTGAAAATTCTTGAATGATGTCATTTTTTCGAGTTCCTCTACCAGCATGGAGGATGTGGAATGTAAAAGCATCTTCTTAGCTTGGAAATTGTATTTTGGTAGTGTTGGAGCGATAAAGCGGCAAGCAAAAAGTAATAGGTATTATTTATTACCGGGTGATATAGTTTATATCGTATCGTAGTCCACAGAGATTGGTGAGAAAAACGGCCGTTCGACTATCTCGCGTTCTAAGTTTCATGATTGGACGCGGAAAGGTAAATGCGGGAAAAGTAAATAAAAGAAAATAAACAATCTCAATAGTCTAAGAGAAATAGTTATGGAATTGCATTTCGTTCTACCCGTTGAATACTTAAATCGGAAGATCTTATCGCAACACACTCACAATACGCATCAAAATCACCAGACATCAATCGAGAGGCCACATCAGTGTCCATTTCTACAACACCTACGAAAGCTCAATCGTACCATTCACATAAGCAATTTCTCCACCGACACAAACAACACAAAGGCATTAGACTCGACACCCACTACGATTATTAGCCCTTGATCCATTTCTGCAATCTAGAAACTAACAGTTATCATTCCTAATCAAGATCTACGGTGTCCATTTCTACAACAACACAAATCCGAAGCATTTAAGCAAAAAGATCAAGAATAACAACAATGATGATTTGTAAAGTGAATATATAAACGATCCCAAGATCGACAAATGTACATACAATAAGAGTAGAAATATACATACAAAACCCACCATTGGAATGAAACATAGGGAAGAAAGAAGATGAACCAGAAACTCTCACCGTGTCAAGGCAATCGAGACAAATCCATAGCCAATCCACATGATGTAGCACCCAATGGTGTTTCCTAAGCCTCTAAACTATCAAAAATGGATCAGAGCCACTCCAAGGAGGAAATGGATGATAAAAACCTAAAAAATTATGTTCTAAGCTATTTATACAAAAACTGAAAATCGCAGAGCGCGCGACGCGCCCTATCACTAAATGTACTAAATCGCCCTAGAGCGCGCGACAAGCCCTAATAGCGCGCGACGCGCCCAAGCTTCTGCCTGAATTATTTCTTTTTTCTCCTATAGCGCGCGACGCGCCCTCCAGTGCGCGACACGAGCTACACCAGAACAACAACTTTATCTCTTCAAAACGCGTCCGCAGCCGTGTCTTTGACACTTTTTTCCTCGAGGCTCCGACAACGCAGAAAAACCTACAAAAATACAACAAAACTATCAAACGGTACATATTTACACGAAAAACGTAATAAAACTCAAAGTATACGAATTTACACAAAAACGGGGATTATTCAAACGGTATTAACAAAAATTATCGATAAGTGCCACTATTTACATACACAAAATAACTACATTTTGGCACTTATCATAGGCGGGCGGAAATCTTTTGTGCTTTCTCTGTTTGGACTTTGCGTTGGAGAGTTCTTGATGGTGCCCCTGGATGCTTTTTATTTGCAGATAGTGGTTTCTTTTGTTCAAAATCTAGCTCGCTCTACTTTGGACAGGTTTCTTTTTTAGTTCTCACGTTTTAGTTAAGTTATTGGGTTTGTAGTATCACTGTTTCTTTATTCATATATATATATATATATATATATATATATATATATATATATATATATATATATATATATATACATATATAACAAATAGATTCTTTTAAAATCAAATCTAAGCACTACAAAAAATGTCCATTAGTGACGTGATTTTCACGCCACAACGTGTTTTTTGTGACGTGAACAAATATGTCGCAGGGGAGGACGTGGAAACTCTATAGTGACATGAAATTAACGTCACTAATTAGTGACTTGACTTCCACGTCGCAAATCCTACACGCAAATCAAAAGAAAATCTATTGCAGTAGGCATGACGATGGACCAAAAAATCCAACCTTGAGTGTAACACCCTGAATCTACCCCACAATTTATATAACAATCAGAGTAATTAAAGATACGAAAACATGCATATTCAGAGTGTCACATTTGATCAACATAAGCAAACACAACATAATGCATCAAAGCTCATATAATGGATTTGTAACAATAGTCATGGGAGAATACAAAGTATCATCACAACTATGCAAAACATCGCATAATGTAGCAGCGGAACACATAAATCTTAACATCTCAACATAATGAGAACTTGCCAACATGGCATCCATGAAATATCATGTCATCGTATGAGTTAAAATTAAAATCCAACAAATACAAGGTAGCATAAAGCAACACAAACGGCGAAACCTCCCAGGTGCTACGTATCAGAGCATAAGACACACCGACGCGAACAATAAGCTAACGTCTACTCGTCATCAGTACCTGCAAGTTACCACCGAAGAGGTAACATATACAACAGAAGGGGTGAGATATCATTCACGATAAAGAAACGTATGATAATATTTATAGCGGAAAAATAAGAATCATAGACATTCACCACTTCTCAACATATGCATTTTTGCAACAATCATATATATTATCAATTATCCAAGCTATATAGTATTCAAGCATCATAACATTCAAACATCATTCACATCATATAACAAATGCAACATATTCATCATTGCATAATACCAAAATATGACTCAATATTAACTCGGCATAATGCACATGAACATAACTTGAAAATTCTAAAACTGAAAAAAAAAAAAAAAGGGTCTTTGTCAAATGACAACAAAAAAGTAACGCTGTGAAAATTGTTACAACATTTAATACACTCTTAACTAGACTCCAGTACACTCACACTCTTCAAAATAAATATTTAATTAAATCTCATAACACTCTAACACAAAAATATATAAAAAAAAAAGAAACAAATATAAGATTAAAATACTTTTGAATACTACATTTTATAATGAAGAATTTTTTTCCATTTATATTTATATGGTCTTAAACTCCCTCTTCTTAAACAATTTGAGACTTCTGCATCATATTAATATTTTTAACCCTAGCATAGAGTAACTAAGAGCCAATGCCACTGATCATCTTCATCAAGCGGTAACACCGAGAGGCCACATCCGCAAATTTCTTCGGTATCAGACACAAAAATCCTATTCAAACAACAGCACTAGATTCTAAATAGAAACTCACTCATTTAAAGAAGATATCTTTAAAGAAAAACAGTGCAATCGACTTCAAACCAAAAGTACCTTTCTCTAAAACTAACAATTACTACTATATATATCATCTCTCAAAAAAGAACTATTGCTATTATTTCTCAAAAAGATAAATATAGATGTAATTAAATGTGTAAAAGATTGAAAGTCAACATTCATCTACTGTAATGCTTTGAAACAAAGTTAATCCGGAACAAAATGCCGGTGGTGTTGCGCACATAAATATTTAACAAATGATCAAGAGAATGTGGAGATCAGCGCCGGCCTTGTAAACTTATAATATAAAATATATAAATACCTGCGACCTTTAACTTCTAACTTAGAATCAGCGCCGGCCTTGTAAACTTAACTTATAAAATATATAAATACCTCACTATATTATACTATGATGTTCAAAGTCTTCAATATATTATTATCATTCATTACATTAACAACCTCAGAAGTCAGAAACTAATGTATACAACAAGTTTTGTTTTTATAGTTAATAAATAAAAAATCTATGATACATTATTTTATGCATAAGGCCGGTGTGTCAAATATAAATAAAAACTCATCTGTCATAGCAGTTCATGTATATATACCTATAGATAGACATAGTACATGTTCAACATTATAACAGAAAGACACAGATCTAGAGTGAAAAAGAGGCTTTTAGTTGAAGATGAATTGTCTTGTGATTTGTCAATCAAGGTGGTGGATAATGACAATTGTGTTGTATACATGTGTTTTCATTCCATTGAAGCATTTCAAGAGTTCACTTGTAAACATGTTTGGTCCAATTCTCATGTTTTTGTTCTCTTGTGAAAGCAAGGAGATAGAGTTTCAAGAAACTCCGTCTCTACCGGTAGCGCGGTTCGAGGATTTGAAAGGAGATGGAGATGAAGAGGAGATTTGCTCCATTTGCTTGGTGGAGTTTGAAGGAGAAGATGCAGTGAGCAAGTTGAGAAGATGTAAGCATGTGTTTCATTTTAATTGCATTGAGCAATGGCTAGAACGAAGTCAATTCTCTTGTCCACTTTGTAGATCTTTTTTATTTTCTTAAGCTCATACAAACAAATAGAAATAGATTTTTCTTTGTAATTATTTTTGTTAGAGGAAATTAACTACTACTATGACCCTTTCATGAGTCATTAGATTCATGGTTCCTTGAGGTTGTAGTTGTTGTACAAGTTTTTTAATAAAGCTTACATAATCACAACTATTTCGAGATATTAATTAGAATTAAGTCAAACCTGTACATATCTATGGAACTTAAAAGAAATGTATTAGATTTGATTGATGTAGCTGTATAATGTTGTTAAGGATTCAACTCTTTTCTTATAATGATGGGAGTTTGACATATAATGATTCAACTCTTATCTTATCAATGCTGTTAGGGAGCCAGTTGTTATGGATTCAACTCTTAAATAAATATAATTGTTTCTTAAATTTAGAGGTATACAACTATCAACCCAAGAAGTCAAAAATATAAATAAAAGTGATATAGATATTAAAAAAAGTTTAATTGGTACTTACTAACAGAAGCAAATAACCAAATAGAGGAAATGAAATGTCATCCCCTTTCAAATTAAGTTTCTGTATATCCTATCTCATTTGACAAAAGATGATGTTGTTAGGTTGGACGTCAACACTAGGATATGAACCCTAACTCTTATGATTGTATGTGTGTGAGTTCTAGTCGTTTAGGTTCATTGAAGCATCAATATGGTATGTTAACTCAGGTGGTCGAGTGGTTTTACTCAACTCGCTCATCAATGTTATATCTATTTTCTTCCAATCATTTCTTAAGATGCCTAACAATGTATTGAAGAGAATTTTAAGGATCCAAAGACCTAATATTATTTGGGTCAAGTGGACCGATGTTTGTAAACCCAAGCACGTGGGTGGTTTGCGAATCTGGCACATCTGCTTTGTCCATCGGGCATTTTTGCCAAGTGGAGATGGAGACTTATCTCGGGTGCTTCTGGTCTGTGGTGTGATATTTTATCTTTCAGATGTTGCGCCTATGGTTCTTCCTCTTATCAGGGCTAGCTGGACCCCTCTAAAGTGGTTGTTTTCTTTTGGAAACTTCTTCAAGAGAAGGTTCCTACAAGATATAATATGTTTAGAAGTAGAGTGATAACAAATCTTGAGAGTATTTTTTGTCTGATGCGTTGGGGATGTCAGAGTCAGTTAATCATTTGTTTGTGACTTGTGACTTGGCATTGTCTATTTAGTATGGGGATTCTAGGTGGTTGGTGTTTAGTCCTTCTAAAAGATTTCACTATTATTTCTTTTTTAATTAGGTTCTTACATCTGGCATGTAGTAGTTTGGTCAATTTGAAAATTCTTGAAAGATGTCATTTTTTAAGGTTTCTTTACTAGCATGAAGAATGTGGAAGGTAAAAGCTTCTTCTTAGCTTGGAAATTATATTTTGGTAGGCGGGAGAAAATCTTTTGTGCTTTCTCTGTTTGGCCTTTGCGATTGAGAGTTCTTGATAACTAGTAAAGGACCCGTGCGCCCGCACGGGTCACGTAAAGTCGGTATAAATATTAAATAAATATAATATGGTTATGGTTAAAGAATTATATTAAAATATATATTAATTAAGCGGAATAATTTCTTCAATGATAATTATCATATCAATATTAATTTAATTTATCAATTTGTAGTTGTTTTCAATGATGATATTTATGTTGGATAAAAATTAAAATAATATTAGAGATAATTAATTATTATTGTTGATTACAATTTTAACTCTGAAAAAATATAGTTCTTGATAAAAAGTAAAGAAAATAAATAAAAATTGAGATAATGTAGTTATTATGTACTATCATTATCAACAACTTTTATGGGCTCCCACCCCTAGTATGTCTACCCGCCTTTTTTTCTGCAGACGCACATTATCAACAATTTTTATGGGCTCTCACCCCTAGTATGTCTACCCGCCTTTTTATGAGCATGATTCAAATTGCAAATTCAAATTATCAAAATAAAAAATTGCAAAAAAAATTATAACATCTATATAAGTCAAGAAACAAAAAATAATGAAATGACATATTATAATTCAATGCAACACATTTAAATCTCATTATTTAACTTTAAATATATATTTAATTTAATTTACCAAAGAAAAATTTGTACAAAAGATGTATATTATTAATATTAATGTTACTTATCACATATATGTCGTTTAATTCTCATATTTGTGTTAGCTACTGGTACCGAATCAAAAATACTAATGTAATGAAATAAAAATAGCAAAAATATTTAATTCAAATTGCATATCCAATAACAAAAATAGAACATTTATTAAATAAAAAATAACGTATAATTTTATTTATAATCTTGACAGAAAAAGATTTATATACCAACTCTTTCTTTATATTTGATATATTTAATGAAATGAATATAAATTAGAATTAATGTCAAATATTTTTTTTATAGATATTAAAGAAATGAATATAAATTAGAAGTAATGTCAACTATTTTCAATGGGAAAGATACAATAATGCGTATTGAAAGGTGTTATATGCATTTAATTTTTAATTTTTAATTCTATACAAAATCTTTTTTGTATGTTTATTTACAATTATTTTATATTGATTCCTCTATTTGAATTTGAATTTGAATTATGTCAAGGTACTATATATTTGTTGATATTGTATGAAAGGTAGAGAGTTATATAAATTTCACTTTCAATCATTATTTCTTTTGCATGCTACAAGTTTTCCAATCAATTCCAATATCTAAAAGTAATCATTACGGTTAATTAATCATAAAATTTTAGATATTGTCAAATATTAAATACATAAGGCATGCTAATATGAGTTGATGATGAAAAAAGACAATTGAAGGCATGAAAATCGGATTAAAATATTTGTTTAAACTTGGACATGAAATTAATTTTGGTAGACATCGATTTTCTTATTATGATAGTAGTTATTATAATAGTAGATCAATTATTTCTTAAAAAATATTAATAATTGCAAATGTTAAAAAAGAAGACTAATTATTATCACCTAAAACTACATATTCCCAATGACATTTTCTTCAAACTTCTAATTAAAAAAGACTATTAATTATTACCACCTACAACTAAAATCTACCTCTATTGGGTCCTTTATTGCGATAAAATAAAATAAAACTATTTAATATTTTATTAAATAAATTTGGATTGGAAAACAAAAAAAAAAAAGTTAATCGTGCGCCCGCACGGGTAACGTAAAGTCGGTATAAATATTAAATAAATATAATATGGTTATGGTTAAAGAATTATATTAAAATATATATTAATTAAGCGAAATAATTTCTTCAATGATGATTATCATATCAATATTAATTTAATTTATCAATTTGTAGTTGTTTTCAATGATGATATTTATGTTGGATAAAAATTTAAATAATATTAGAGATAATTAATTATTATTGTTGATTACAATTTTAACTCTGAAATAATATAGTTCTTGATAAAAAGTAAAAAAAGAAATAAAAATTGAGATAATGTAGTTATTATGTACTATCATTATCAACAATTTTTATGGACTCCCACCCCTAGTATGTCTACCCGCCTTTTTTTCCGCAGACGCACATTATCAACAATTTTTATGGGCTCACACCCCTAGTATGTCTACCCGCCTTTTTATGAGCATGATTCAAATTGCAAATTCAAATTATCAAAATAAAAAATTGCAAAAAATCTATATAAGTCAAGAAACAAAAAAATAATGAAATGACATATTATAATTCAATGCAACACATTTAAATCTCATTATTTAACTTTAAATATATATTTAATTTAATTTACCAAAGAAAAATTTGTACAAAAGATGTATATTATTAATATTAATGTTACTTATCACATATATGTCGTTAAATTCTCATATTTGTGTTAGCTACTCGTACCGAATCAAAAATACTAATGTAATGAAATAAAAACAGCAAAAATATTTAATTCAAATTGCATATCCAATAACAAAAATAGAACATTTATTAAATAAAAAATAACGTATAATTTTATTTATAATCTTGTCAGAAAAAGATTTATATACCAACTCTTTCTTTATATTTGATATATTTAATGAAATGAATATAAATTAGAATTAATGTCAAATATTTTTATTATAGATATTAAAGAAATGAATATAAATTAGAAGTAATGTCAACTATTTTCAATGGGAAAGATACAATAATGCGTATTGAAAGGTGTTATATGCATTTAATTTTTAATTTTTAATTCTATACAAAATCTTTTTTGTATGTTTATTTACAATTATTTTATATTGATTCCTCTATTTGAATTTGAATTATGTCAAGGTACTATATATTTGTTGATATTGTATGGAAGGTAGAGAGTTATATAAATTTCACTTTTTTATGATTAATTAACCGTAATGATTACTTTTAGATATTGGAATTGATTGGAAAACTTGTAGCATGCAAAAGAAATAATGATTGTTTTTAGATATTGTCAAATATTAAAGACATAAGGCATGCTAATATGAGTTGATGATGAAAAAAGACAATTGAAGGCATGAAAATCGGATTAAAATATTTGTTTAAACTTGGACATGAAATTAATTTTGGTAGACATCGATTTTCTTATTATGATAGTAGTTATTATAATAGTAGATCAATTATTTCTTAAAAAATATTAATAATTGCAAATGTTAAAAAAGAAGACTAATTATTATCACCTAAAACTACATATTCCCAATGACATTTTCTTCAAACTTCTAATTAAAAAAAGACTATTAATTATTACCACCTACAACTAAAATCTACCTCTATTGGGTCCTTTATTGCGATAAAATAAAATAAAACTATTTAATATTTTATTAAATAAATTTGGATTGGAAAACAAAAAAAAAAGTTAATCGTGCGCCCGCACGGGTAACGTAAAGTCGGTATAAATATTAAATAAATATAATATGGTTATGGTTAAAGAATTATATTAAAATATATATTAATTAAGCGAAATAATTTCTTCAATGATGATTATCATATCAATATTAATTTAATTTATCAATTTGTAGTTGTTTTCAATGATGATATTTATGTTGGATAAAAATTTAAATAATATTAGAGATAATTAATTATTATTGTTGATTACAATTTTAACTCTGAAATAATATAGTTCTTGATAAAAAGTAAAAAAAGAAATAAAAATTGAGATAATGTAGTTATTATGTACTATCATTATCAACAATTTTTATGGACTCCCACCCCTAGTATGTCTACCCGCCTTTTTTTCCGCAGACGCACATTATCAACAATTTTTATGGGCTCCCACCCCTAGTATGTCTACCCCCTATTTATGAGCATGATTCAAATTGCAAATTCAAATTATCAAAATAAAAAATTGCAAAAAATCTATATAAGTCAAGAAACAAAAAAATAATGAAATGACATATTATAATTCAATGCAACACATTTAAATCTCATTATTTAACTTTAAATATATATTTAATTTAATTTACCAAAGAAAAATTTGTACAAAAGATGTATATTATTAATATTAATGTTACTTATCACATATATGTCGTTAAATTCTCATATTTGTGTTAGCTACTCGTACCGAATCAAAAATACTAATGTAATGAAATAAAAACAGCAAAAATATTTAATTCAAATTGCATATCCAATAACAAAAATAGAACATTTATTAAATAAAAAATAACGTATAATTTTATTTATATTCTTGACAGAAAAAGATTTATATACCAACTCTTTCTTTATATTTGATATATTTAATGAAATGAATATAAATTAGAATTAATGTCAAATATTTTTATTATAGATATTAAAGAAATGAATATAAATTAGAAGTAATGTCAACTATTTTCAATGGGAAAGATACAATAATGCGTATTGAAAGGTGTTATATGCATTTAATTTTTAATTTTTAATTCTATACAAAACCTTTTTGTATGTTTATTTACAATTATTTTATATTGATTCCTCTATTTGAATTTGAATTATGTCAAGGTACTATATATTTGTTGATATTGTATGGAAGGTAGAGAGTTATATAAATTTCACTTTTTTATGATTAATTAACCGTAATGATTACTTTTAGATATTGGAATTGATTGGAAAACTTGTAGCATGCAAAAGAAATAATGATTGTTTTTAGATATTGTCAAATATTAAAGACATAAGGCATGCTAATATGAGTTGATGATGAAAAAAGACAATTGAAGGCATGAAAATCGGATTAAAATATTTGTTTAAACTTGGACATGAAATTAATTTTGGTAGACATCGATTTTCTTATTATGATAGTAGTTATTATAATAGTAGATCAATTATTTCTTAAAAAATATTAATAATTGTAAATGTTAAAAAAGAAGACTAATTATTATCACCTAAAACTACATATTCCCAATGACATTTTCTTCAAACTTCTAATTAAAAAAAGACTATTAATTATTACCACCTACAACTAAAACCTACTACAACTAAAATCTACCTCTATTGGGTCTTTTATTGCGATAAAATAAAATAAAACTATTTAATATTTTATTAAATAAATTAGGATTGGAAAACAAAAAAAAGTTAATCGTGTGAATTTTTTTAGCCATAAATAACTTTTAGAGATATTAATAATTTGGGGCTGTTAACTCAACATAATATTTTTATTAGGTTGATTAATGTATAATTGTTATTAATAAACTCTTAATGTTGATTATTATGAAAATTTAATGAAAAATGAGACTGTTCTTCCATCGAACCATCTCCACTTTTTTTTTGTTAATGTCCTTGATGTAGTCAAATTTTCTACTCTTTGTCACTGAAAAAAATACATTAATTAATAAAAGGCAAGTAAACCAAACGCAGAGGTTGGTGTGAATCATAAATCAAAAGGTTAATTTTCTGTTACCAATATGTTAATTTCTTTAACCGAGAAAAACTGTTGGAAGTATAATAGGGTTTGGGAAAAGACTTTAGGTCAAATATGATTATATATATATATATATATATATATATATATATATATATATATATATATATGATTAATATTTAAAGTAATAATGCATTTAAGACTTGTTAGCTACAATTAACATTGAGAATCAAAATAATTAAATTGGAAAAAGAAACAAAGCATGATTGAATTATTTGAAACATAAATATTTGGCACGTAAAGAGACACATAATAAAAATGGTAATAATTTAATTGGAACGTAAATATTTGGCACGTAATAATTTAATGCATTTTATAATTATTTGTGTGTAGTTAATTTTTAATTTAGATTGAAATAAATAAATTGAAAAATCATATTTAATTTATGAATTAAATCAAATCCTAATCCTTTTTAACTCTCCATTGAACTTCAGTGAATCATATATTTAATTTATTGGAATTTAAGATGGTCCTCCGAACCATGAAGACACTTTATTTTTGGTGAAATTTTTATATGAGAGAATCGTAGTCAAACTCTCCCGTGAAATCTTATCCTTCCTTTTGAAATTTTACGTGAGAAAATTGCAATCCCAATTTTAAACTCTCCCGTGAAATTCATATACCCATTATTTTTCAATTAAATATATTAAAAGTTTGTTTTAAAGAATTAAATATGAGGATGTACACTACTTATATATAATATTTTTATAAATAGTAAATAAATATATAATAGTTGATATCTTGGCCTTTTGTTTTAAATATAAAAAAGAAATAAATTTGTGTCTTTCATAAAAAATTTGTTTATTCATCAATCATAATTTTCTCATGTTTTTTAATAAAAACAAATATATGTATCAACTTTTAGAATAAATGTTAACATCTTATCATAAATAAATGCTAACATTTTTTCATGTCAATTTTATTTTTATTTGTATCATGTAATAATAATATATATCATTTTTTATCAGGTATATGATATTTTTGCTTAAAAAATTTATAAAAGAAATCATACTTAATTGATTGAAACAATTTTTATAGAAGCAAATTACTGTTGCCTATAAAATTGACACTCTAAATCAAAAACAAATTTGAAAATCAAAATAAAATTGAATTAATTAATTTAACGTTTTATTAATAAGTATTTATATGAATTACATATATAAGAAAATTAAAAAAAAATGGATTATACAATATTATATTTTGGTAATGTAAGAATATTCCAATTATTTTAAGATAATTTAGATCAAATATTAAATAAATATTTTTTATCTATTAGTTTGAAATCAAAATTAATCATTAGAAATTCTTATTAGAAGGAGTTAAGTATTTTTTTCTTGTATTAAGTCATAATATTAAATATAATTATTTTCTTTTAATTTATGATATTTTTTTAAGATAAATTTATAAAAAATCATACTTAATTTATTAAATCCATTTTTATAGGACCAAAATGATCTTGTGATTTTTGTGTATTCAGCTATTGTTATTGTCCATGTAAAATATTCATTTATAAAAAATTATTGCCTTCCGATTTCTTATTATCATTGAATAAATATTTTTCAATATTATCATTCAGTTAATATTTTCATATTCTCATTCAATTATTGTCTTTTTTTCATATTCTCATTCATTTTTCATATTCTCATTCAATACCAAAAGACAATTGCAATTTTTGGAAAAAAACAAATAATTAAGAATGTTAATTATATAGCCGTAAAAAGATTCTGTGGATTAATGTCATTATTGATATAGACCCTAAGAATTGTTTAGAGATTAATGAGATAATTAGGGTATGAAAAATGACCTTAAATCAGCTATTGATTTTCTTATATAGATAGTAGATAATTTGATGGTCTTATATATTAAAAATTAATATATATATATATATATATATATATATATATATATATATATATATATATATATATATATATATATATATATATATATATATAATAACACCCTAAATTTTTAAAGCAATATTTAGAAGATAATACTCATTCTATACTCATATAATATAACAAAATATTTAATAAAAATAAAAAATAAACAAAATATATCTCTCAATGGAATGCTCTGTAATTAAACTTTTCCACTTTCTATTTCTCATATATTTTTTTTCTTTTTCAAAAAAAAATAAAGTAAGAGTAATGCAGAAAAATGAAAAGTTAAGAGTTTAGAAAAATAAAGTGGGAAAATTTAAACCTTTCACTTTATTTATTAAAAAAACTAAATCTTAATAATTAAAACTAACGACTCTTAATTAACCATAATAATTAATAAAAATAATCTTAATTATTTTTATATTGAATTTTTCAAATCAAGTAAGAAATGACATTTCACCATTTAATTAAAAATTAAAGAAAAATAAATAAAAGAAGTAACCATGAGGAAGGAAAGAGAATGCAATGATGTAAATTTTGAGTGCAGCAACGTAAAAATAACTTTCTATCTCCAAAAACACTTATAAAAAGTGCTTATTTCAATCCAAAATCATTTTTTCTTTCTCTGATTTATGTCTTCTCTATTGTAATAAAATCAAGTAAACACCATACTCTCTTTCTTATCTCATTAAATCAACTCCACGTTTCTTTGTGGTCGTTAATATACTTGATGCAGTCAAATTTTCCACTCTTTGTCACTGCCAAAAAATACTTTAATGAATTAAAAGTAAGGAAACTGAATGCAGATGATGGTGCAAATCACAAATCTATTATAAAGCAAAACTTTTGTCTTCACGTATCTGAATTTAAAATCCTGAAACAAACAAAAATTATATTAGAGAATCAGAAATTAAAATTGAAAATCAAATTCGTAGATATGCAGAATAGTAAGATCTGAAGTTAAGCAGAGCAACTGAATGATGACAGAGCAGTGAATGAGGAGCAAAGGAAGAGAATAAAAAATTGAGAATGCAATGAATGAAGAAGGTGGAAATAAATAACAGAGAATGAAAGAAGAAAAGGTGATGCAAAGAGATAGATGGAGGGACTCATACAATGGTTCAACAATTCCCAATACACTAAACCGTAAAAGCAATAAAAATACTGTTGTGTATGGAATAAAGCAAATGGGTTTAGGGTTGAACTTGTGGATGAGAGATGCATTATGTAGTTATTATAGGATTCAAGAGGCAAACGAAATTGAATGAGAGGAATGGAAAAGGTATGCAAATTTGAAATTATGCAGACTTCACTTGGCTCTATGTCTGCATGACCCAATGGAATGACTAAAAATTAAAACTGGTGTATTTTTCAATGCATGGAAAAACAAAACCGTGTGAATTTGGTTACAAAGCGTGTTCCAATGTAACAATTAGTAATAATTAGAATTTGTGTAATTTAATTGGTTAAGGGGTGTAATTATTATTACTAAATAATTATAATATTTATTTATTAATTAAAATAATAAAGGAGATGCAATTACCGTTATGTCCCCGATTATCACCCTCAAATTGGTGATTATAAGGATAATTATAGGATTTCATATGTATTGTACTTTATTATATTAAAAGTAGATGCCCTTGGAGGGTTTTTTTCTGCTGATGGTGGTTTCTTTTGTTCGAGATCTAGTTTGCTCTACTCCAGGCATGTTTCTTTTTTAGTTCTCACTTTTTATTTATGTTATTGGGTTTGTAATGTCACTAATTCTTTATTCATAATATATATATATATAATAAATTCTTTTAAAACCGGATCTTAGGCTCGTAATTCTTATTCCAAACAAGTTCATGCAGACTCTCAATTTCATTAAATCAATTTTGTAAAAATTAGAATAATTGGACAACACCTACTTACGCCAGCGTATTGTCTTTTCATAAACCAAAAAATTGCATATGTTCATTAGTGTAGCTTGTTCATTTAGGATTGATTTTAAGTGCAACTACTAAAAATTGGGCTTTCTAAACTGAGTTTGAAAGACATTCATAATCCTTAACGCAATTTTCTGGTACTTCTCGTTCAAATATCAAATCACACTCTTTCAATATATGATCAGTATCTAATTTATCTCTATTTCCCTAGAGATATATGCACTTAAAGCAGAAATCCATAACATTTGTAGTTTTCTTGTAACAGAATGGCACAAAATCTACACCAGGTCTATCAAAAATAGTCATTATTACTCTAAATCCTACAAAAATTTACTCAAATGTATTTGAAACAAAAACATACATAGCATTGGATAAGGTCATACACATGATAAGAAATAAAAATAGAATAAGAGCATGTATTGTAGTGAAAATAATTGTTTCAAATGTTTCGGAGAGACTTCACAATACATCAACAAACATAAACTTTGTAGAAAGAAAATGAAAAATAATCTAAATGTTGTGAAGCAAAAATTATCTAAAGGCTTGGTGATTTGTTCTGAGTTACAAGGAAAATATAAAGGCCCTAAGACATAAATTTGCACTAAAGTCTCCTAACCATGAAGAGATATAAGGGGGAAAGACAGAGGTCACCAAAAGAAATAGTAGAATGTGAAAAGCCACGACTGTTACTAGGAGAGTTATGGGCTGATCGTAGTTCCCCTAGTAGTTGTAATTCCAGAGCATAATTTCCATTGTATGGCCCAAAAATAAAATTTCGATGAGACACAAATAACGATCGTAATTTGATTACGAGTTGACAGTAATTCTCTATGTATCTTGATTTTTCCTTTATTTTTTTTCTTGAACATCAATAATTGGTCATATACCTTTGGAGTATCTTAAACACGGACAAAATGAAAATTTAACAGTAAAAATGAACATAAAGGAAATAAAAATTTAAGAAAAATACTAAAATCATATTTCTAAAAACGATAAAAATACCATTGATTACAAACATATATGACTCTTCAAACCTTCACTAGTCAAAGCCCAAATCCTACACTACCTAACAAATTTTCATTTTTGGAGTCTATTCAAAATTGTAGAGTTTTTTCTAAAACTAGGAACCCAATCATATAAAAGATATTTTCAAGAATATGAAGTCAAAAGAATTATTATGTCTTAATAAATAACAATTACTATATACTTCATCTGAGCCTATTTATAAGAAAAAACAATGTTAGTAAATTTGATCGATCTTCGACCCAATCAAGTCATTAGGTTATTGGATGGACTAGTGGGTTATGTTGAGAAACAAGTGTGAGTTGTGTTGAGAAACAAGTGTGAGTTCTAAGTCCCACATTGCTTATAAAAATGAAATTTGAGTACTTTATAAATGAGAGGACTCATACACCACCTTAAGGTCTTGGGTGAATACATGGTATTTCTCTCACTTGTTTGGGTGAGTCTTTGACCTTTAGGTGAGTGTTTGATCCAATGTGAATGTTTCTTCCTCTTGATGATCCATCAGTGGCATCAGAGTCGATGGTTCGAGTAAGGGATTGACTCTTTGTATCAAAAATTTTCCTGACATGGTGGTCAGACGGTGTGTCCAAAATCTTCCTGACATGGTGGTCAGGCGGTTTGTCTTGTTGAAGTGCTCGTGATGAGTAAAGGTCTCTGTAAACGGTGATACATGTATGTGGATGAAAGAGTTTTCGATTGAGAAACAAGTGTGAGTGTTGAGAAACAAATGTGAGTTCTAAGTCCCACATAGCTTAAAAAATTGAAGGTTGAGCACTTTGTAAGTGAGATAACCCATACACTTATCACCTTAAGGTTTTTCGTGAATATGTGGTGTCTCTCTAACTTGTTTAGATGAATCTTTGATCTTTAGATGAGTGTTTGACCCAATGTGAATGCTTCCTCTTCTTGATCACCCATTAGATTATTGATCGAATTGCATGATTGCTAACCTGATTCATACAAAATTAAAAGTAAAACAATATTCATAAAACAAATTTTTTGACATAGATCTCATAACTATAAAATCTATAAAAAAAATCTATAAAATTATTCGTACAAATAAGTTGAATAACAATCTTACATAAAATTTCAAATATCAAACATAACAATCTCCAAATATTTTTGAAAATCAAATTCTAACAAAATTATAAAATAAAATAAATTCTAAACATAGTGAACAAGAGTACAAACTCAATTAAGTCATAACAATACACTATAATAGATTTCAAAATATTTTTTAAATATGAAAAGTGAAAAAAGTTTTTTTTTTCTTTCAATTTTTTTAGATTTTTTTTACTTTCTATTTAAAAAATGATTATTTTGACGAGTTACAAAATAAATAAAAAAATAATCTATTAGTTTAAGAAATCTATTAATTTACTAGTCTAATCGGTAAATCGGCAAGATAACACCGATTTTCTCCTAATCAATTTTAACTGTGGTTTTATACCTTTAACGGACCGTTATACCTTCCGATTTCCCGTCCAACCTATACTAATCGGATTTTAAAATATTGGAAAAAAACTTTACTTTTTAAGTTCATTGAATAACTAATGTAGACATGGTTAATTAAATACGTTTTTAGTCCCTATTGATCAGTGCATTTTGATGCACGTTTCTTTATGTTTGTACTTAGGCATTTCTATGGTTTGGTTTGTTTATTTTTCTATTTTATAATGTTTTTGTAATTCAGTTTATTTTTATTGTTATTTGATTTTCACACTTTATTTTCAGCATTATAGCAGTCTGCACTAAAATGATCATAACTGGAGCTACGGAATCCGATTGATGTGTTCTAATAATCTCCGGAAAGCTAAGAGAAAGAGATCCAACTTTAATATTGGAGTCAAAGGCAAATTCGGAATGCATAATTCCCTAAATTTTGTTAATTTGCAGCATTAGTTATATTTTAGTTTTGTGCCTGGTTTTTTTTTATGTTTTTGACCCAGTTGAATTATGACCCGATTTGGTTGTCTCACTATCACCTAGGTCTGGCCGTACACTATTCATTCACGTTTTTTTACTATTCACAAAATATTTTGAAAAGCTTGATATGAATCATGAGGAACTAATCCCCTAAGGCAAATTCTGCTGGTTATGGTTTCTGCATACTTTGAGGTTTTTAATCTTTAATTCAATTTCTTTTCCCTTTCAATATTAATCTATGTGTCTTGTTTGCTTAATTCGAGTTATATAGAATACTATTGATTTATATCGATTGATTGATGTTCCTTGACTTTTAACGTAATTTATCATTGCTTAATCGTTAAACTGTGTTTGTTAGAATCACGTTTGCTTGATTCGTGGTTGTGCTGATCCATTTGTTTTATTAGGAAAATAGGAATGAAATCTTATAATGTTAGTTTCGCATGTTAATTGGTGTTGTAATCGGTAGGGAATAGAATCCGCTTAGGGAATAGAAGTCGATACCCGAATCAGTAGAATTGTCGTTGTAGCTTATTTTGATAATCACTTAATTGTAATCTTTCATAATTCGATTTTAAACCAACCCCCCCTAATTCAATTTACTGTTGGTTAGTAATAATCAAGAATCCTTGTGAGAACAATATTCGATTTGTCATTACCACTAAGCTATCGTTTTACAAAATACTCGTTTTTTATTCGTGCGCGACAGCGGATCACCTATAAATATGCAACCCTGCAATTTTAGTCCCTCTAAATTTTTTCTTCAATGAATGGTCCTCAAACAATTTTCCGTCCCCAACATTTGTCTCTCCCGTTAGTTTCAACTAATAGAGGCTGACGTAATCACCATCAAATCACCCTCTGCAAATCACCATCCATCTCTCACTCGTTTTTTCCCCACCTCCACTCATCAAATCACTATCCATCTCTCTGAGCTTCAGAACCTCAACCATTCTCAATTACACCTTCATCTCCCATCTTCACCCTCTGCAAAAACTTAGAACCACTAACACACACCATTTCACCATTCTCCCCACCTTCATCTTCTTCCTCTCATTCAACAACTCACGATCAGTGATTCTCTGCAATCTTCACCTCCCTCGACCTCAACCTCTTTCTCTGAGCTTCAACCTAATATCCTCTTCCTCACATAATCTCAACTATCCTCACTCTTAGTACCCCACTCACAACCTATCAACAACAAAAACACCACAACAACAAGCAGAGGCACACGGGAAAAAACCAAGGAAATTGAAATCCAGATTTCTTCATCTCCCTTCTCTTTTCCTGATATCCCATGAATGTTTGAGCCATGCTGAGTAAAACCCATATGTTTGTCCCCTGTGATTCGTCTTCCCCATCATTTAATTTTGTTTTTTTAGATTTAGGGCTCATGAGGGTTTGAATGATTTGTGAGGTTAGTAGTAAAATTAGAGGAGTTGAGTTTCCAGGGGTGGATTCGCGCTTAGAAAAGGGTGTGAGTGATGTTTTTGGGTCATGTTCTGATGGAGGAGCGTCGCCGAAGGAGATTTACGACAGCCTCACTCTGGTGACCAAGCTAGAAGGGAGAAGTAGAGTTTTGAGAGAGTGAGTCTGAAAGAATGGCCTCCTTTGAAAGATGGAGAATTGAGGTTAATAGTAGTAAAACTGTAGAATTATAGGAAAATATGTATGAAATTTTTGTCAAAATAAAAGTTGAGAATCAGGATTTTTGTTTTTTTTTCTTGGGTTAGTTTAGAGGAGGTTTAAAACCCCCGCAATTTCAAATGTTTTCAGATTTTTGCCAAGTTTTAGGCGTGTCACGTCAGCCCTCCCTTAGTGGAAACTAACGGGAGAGACTAATGTTGGGGACGAAAAAATTTGTGAAGACCATTTATTAAAGAAACATTTTAGAATGACTAAAATTACATGGTCGCGTATTTATAAAGATCCCTAACATATTTAATCCAATGTAAACACGATACTTTAGTTATTCAATAAATCTAACAATAAAATTTTTTACAAGTAGGACAAGGAAAGTATATCATTTTTTAAAAATTAATAATTGCTACCATTTCTCAATCGACATATACAAATGAAGTTAAATCTATAAAGAAAAATTGAAGTCAACATTCATGTAATACTTGGAAAAGTTGCAAAACAAAATACTAGGTGGTGTTGGGCACATAGTATCCCACACATAAGTATTAAACAAATCAAGAGAATGTGCAAACAAATAAAATATAAATAAACAAATAATGAAAATGACCCGCGACCTTTTACTGCTAACTTAGAATAAGGATCAATAAAAAAGCTAACTATAGTAAACTATGTTGTTGAAAGTCTTAAGTATAATATAATTAAAAAAACTAATCTACACACATTACATTAGCAGCCTCCAAAGTCAGAACTAATGTATGCAACAAGTTTTATTTTTGTAATTAATAAATAAAAAATCTATGATACATGTATTGTAGTATTATTTTATGTATAAGGCCGGTGTGTCAAATATAAATAAAAAAAACTCATCTTTCCTGAATCGTTTTGACCATATTTTGAAAACTAAAGGCAAGCAAGATCCTATAGCACTCTATATTGCTGTGCTTTATGTGTGAAACATGAAGAGTAATTTCTTTGGCATTGGTCAATTATTAGAAAAAGGATTTACAATGCACCTTACCTGCGGTAGAAGGGAAATCTTTGATGCACATCACAAGACTATCAAGACTATTATGAGAGGTCCTCTATCTCAGGTTTACAATGTCTTTCATTAACCAGATGATTATCTCAGGTGCTAATCACCTTAAAAAAAAAAAAATACTTGCGGCGTGTTATTCACCTTGCAACACAGTTTTTTTTTGAAAAAAATATTATTAGTTTTTTCATTTTGCAAAGTTTAGAGGAAAATTTAAATATTTTCAAAAGAAAGTTGCGAAGTGACACACACCGCATTTGTTTTTAAAAAATTTGGGGAGAAATTTATTTGTGCAATTATTGATGTGTCAGTGGCCGGCGAAATTTAATGTTATAACGGGAAAAAGCATTTGTGGGGTGAACCCTACGTCGCAAGTTCCAACGGAATAATATTTGCGGGGTTAAAGCCACCTTGCAAGGTTTTTTAAAAAAGTGAGTGGAAAGCTTTAATTGCAATCACTAATTGACAGAGGGGCAGGTGAATGTTATGTACAATTTCTGACATTAATGTTGCGGGGTGATTTGCACTTCGCAAGTCTCAACGATCAGAAAAGTTGTGGGGTGATATTCACCTTGCAAGTTTTCCTTATATATCCCATGTGTCTTTCCCTTTTCTCCACCAGTAACGTTAAACATTTCTTCAAAACTTCTGAAACTCTTTTTCTCTCAAGACCATTTTTCTCTCATTCTCCAACCTTTTTCCCAACTCCTCTATATCTCTCAATTCTCTCCATTTTAATACAAAATCAAGACACAGATACTTAAATTTTTTGCTGGATTCGGATATGCTTTCTATATTTTCATCAAATTCATTTACAAAGATACACATATTTATAAATTGTTTGTTATTTCAGAATTTTTTTTAATTGGTTTGTATGATAGAAATAATTGGTTTGTATGTTGTATGAACATGTTTCTTACCCGCAATTATTAAGTTGCAGGGCAATATTTGCATTTGCAGGGTGCTATTCACTTGACAAATTTGGTTTTTTTTTTTTTTTTGTAGTGTTTGTAGATAGACAAGCAATCGAAAACATATTTTCTCAATTTTTTATGAGAGCATGAGAAAAACTTGATGCGGTTCACTCTGGCGTTTGTGGTCCCTTTGACACAATGTCATTGGGAGACAATAAATATTTTCTTTCTTTTTGTGGATGAGTATAGTAGAATGATGGAGGTCTACTTCATGGAGACAGTTGAGGAACAGGCAAAAAGACTACTTAGGATATTCATAAGGGATGGAGGTGATGAATACATAAGAGCCTAATGATGAACATGAAGATATCACAGAGCAAGAGCAGGTAAGAAGATCACTAATACAAATACTTTCAACCCAGAGTCTTGGAGATTATGCTGTCATTCTAACAACATGATCACACCATATGGAGACCTATTGAACGTATCACAATTTGTTGATGTTGAGCCACTCAAATATGTAAAAGCTGCTAAGGAAAAGTTATGTATGAAGCCTACGGAGGAAGAAAGTCAAGCTATTTAAAGGAATCGAACTTGAAATTTAGTCTCATTATCACCAAACAAGAAGCCAATTATGGTCAGAAGGTTTGGAAGGTAAAGTACCTACTGAATGGTTCCATAACAAAGCAAAAGATAAGACTTGTTGAAAATTTATTCTTGCAAGAATTTGAATGTGACATTAGTAGTAGCTATGACTAACTTCAAGCGATGGGAACTTGTTCAACTTTATGTCAAGTATGCATTTCTTAATGTGAACGGTGAATAAGACAAGGCTTCAAAAACTTAATAAGACTCTCTAGCTATGGCCTAAAACAAGCTCTTCAAGAATGGAAAACAAAACAATTGATGAGTTCTTCTAGGACAGTGGCTATTTCAAATGCATAAAAGAACATGGAATCTATGCCAAAGGCTTGATGAAAGGAAATACCAGCATAGTGTGCATGTATATGGATGATCTACTCATAAGGGAGAGTAATCATGCTAAGATTGAGAACCTCAAGGTGCTGAGACAAAAATTGCGTTTGATATGAAATATATAGGAGGAATTAGGGACTAACTTGGCCTTTAACTTGGCCTTTAACTTGGCCTTACATATAAGAAATAATAAGTGGAACTCAGTGATGAAGATGAACTACAACAAAATCTCAGAAGTTCATAGGAGGAGCAGTATATAGAAACCAAATTCAATTTTTTAGAGTTCAAGTAAGCAAAGAGAATGTCATTTATGTCCTAACAAAACCATTGAAGGTTGAAAAATTCACATAAATGAGAAAAATGCTTAATGTACTTATCTTAGAAATTTTAAATTAAGAGTGAATGTTGAAATGTGCTTAAAGGCAATGCTTGACAAACAAGCCTGAAAGCTTAAGACCAATTCAGATAATTACTACTCACTTTTTTCCACTATAGCTATCATGTCTCAAACTAAATTATAAGATATAACAAATAGATGTAGCACATAACAGAAACTCACTTTTTTCTTTAGTAAAATAAGTCTATATTTCATAAAAAGTCAATTAAATGACAAAACACAAATAAAGTTAATTAGATTCTCCAATTATTAAAATGCAATTTAACCATAGGATAATTAATAAAAGGAACTCAATAGAGTTTAAAATTAATGTTATATATTTAATTAAATTATTAAAATACATCAATCATGCATTAGGTGAACCTTGCCTCTCTTGAACTGAGCAAACTGTATGCAGTTGGTTCAACTAACATAACTAACTCCAACTGAAAAATAACTGAATTAGTTAACATGTGTAACTACTTAATAAATCTAACTAACATAACTTAAGTCTATGCATTGCATATAAATATTCTCACACTTCCTATTCCTTATCATCTTCTACACTCAATCTTTCTAATCTCTTTCCCTCCCTAATTAACAATGTCACAAGCAAGCCTTCTCCTCCAAAAGCAACTCAAAGGTTAACACCAAAACCCAAACCATAACAATCTTTTCACATTATTTCATTGATTTTCCTCAAATCCATTTTCTAGGGTTTGTGTTCTTGGATTAACAACTTCATGATTATATTGTTATTCATCACAGATCTGTGTAAAGCTCCTCTAGATGGCTTCTCAGCAGGTTTGATTGATGAGAGCAATGTGTTTGAATGGAATGTCACCATCATTGGTCCACCTTATTCTCTCTAGTAAGTTCTTGAGTACAAGAATCTTTAATTACTTTATAGTTAATCATAATAAGGTATTAATTAATGCTAATTAAATTTTGATAATGTTGTTTATAGTGATGGAGGTTTTTTCAATGCAATCATGAGTTTTCCTCCTGATTACCCTCAGAATCCACCAAAAATGAAGTTTACTTCAGAGATTTGGCATCCTAATGGTGATTATCTTACATGCATAATACATTCAATATAATTGTAATAAAAATATTTGATGTTGTTAATAACTTGTTAATTAAGATCTCGCTCATTTCAATTTTTCTCTGCATTAAACTATAGTTTACTCTGATGGAACTGTCTGCATTTCAATTCTTCACCCACCTGGTGATGATCCAATTGGTTACGAAGATTCTGGCGAGCGCTGGTTGCCTATTCATACGGTATCTGTTACGTCTTCTTTTTTTCGATTCGCTGCTGCATTTTCTATAGCTAGCAATGTGATTACTAATATCCATTTATAATGTGCAGGTTGAAAGCATAGTTTTGAGTATAATATCAATGCTTTCAAGCCCTAATATTGAGTCTCCTGCAAACATAGACGCTGCGGTATATTGTTAATTAATATTGAATATGTTAATTAACATTAGATATGTTCTTGATCTTGTTATGTTGTTGATCATGATGCAGATAGAATGGAGAGATAAGAGAGATGAATTCAGAAAGAAAGTGACTCGCTGTGTAAGAAAGTCTCAAGAAATGTAATGAATTGCAAGAAGAGTTTTGAATTTCCTATTTGTTACAGTTGTAGTAATATACTTCAAAATGTTGTTGAACTTCTTTAAGTTTGATGGTTTAACTTTAAATAATTAGTTGATTAGTTCAATGGCATTCAATTTTACATGTTTACTACTATTTTATGTCATCATGTTGTTGAGCCTTGTGTTAAACATGTTACTCAAATTTATGTTGATAAGAAGATATAAAAATCTTACACTCTAAGTAAAGTGAGTCATAGCTTTTTGGGATGGACCTGCAGTTTTTGAAATTGGATGTTTTTTCTTTAGTTGTGTTTTCTGTTTTGGTCAAATGGTGGTTGTGTATTTGACTTTGTGTGTCTTCAATAATGGTTCTAGAAAAGGTAAAGTTAGTAAAAGTTTTTTTACATTTTGAACAAATTTACCCAAAAAGATGGGGTAATATTAAGATGGGATAAGCTACATTGCCATTCTCATACTTGTAACCACGGATAAGCTAATAATGCATTGTTTGAGAATAATACAATAGCGTATCATTTTCGTTTTCATATTAAGAAATTACACTAAACTTTAAGTTAAAAAAAGCCGACCATGCATAACCTATATTGAATCATGGCAATTGTACATAAGTTAAAGGATAGTGAGTTTGGTATACAAAACTATAGAAATGCAAAGTTGCAAACCAAATTAAATTTGAACATATTCAGTCATCACTGTCATAAGATTGATGTGTCCCAAGAACTTTGAATATCACTGCAAATAATAGAGAAGCATCAATTTATCATTCATTAAAGTCTGAGTTATATTATAATTTTCATATTAGCAATTTATTTAGAAATAAATCTGGCTTATCATACAGTATAAAAGTTATATCCAAATATAATATATCATTTAGACTACGGACAATTTGATTGAATCAAAGTAAAACATTAAGAGTTTATGTTTCTTATTCTAAACCCTTGAACATTTAAGAGGTGTTTGCTAAATCCTTTAATATTTAAGTTAGTTTAAGACCTTAAAACGTTTAACTATAATGTCATTGACACGTAGCATTAGTAATTATTATATAAATGTTATTATATTAATTAAATTAAGTAATCTTCCAAACATATAAAATTTAGAATTCTAGCTATATTTCAAGTTTTATAATATATATAAGATTAAAAAATATCAAAATAAATTTTAAATATAATTTAGGTAATCAGTTTTTACGATAAAATAGATAATCTTAAATTATTTTTTGCTAAACTCTAATTCTATTTTTTCTTTTTTCCTCTGTTTTCTCATCTATTTTACAAATTTCTATATTTAAAAAATAAATTACCTATTTGAAAATAAAATATACTATAAGATATATATATATATATATATATATATATATATATATATATATATATATATATATATATATATATATATATATATATATATATATATATATATATTGGATAGAAAAAAATTTGAAACATTGAAAAAATAAATTAACATCTTTTAGTTTAAAAATATTGAATTATCGCTATTAAGAATCTCCAAATAAAAATCATTATTAAAAAAATCTTTCAAACATATAAAATTTAGAATTCTAGCCTATATTTCAAGTTTTATAATATATAAGATTAAAAATATCAAAATAAATTTTAAATATAATCTAGGTGATCAGTTTTTACGATAAAATAGATAATCTTAAATTATTTTTTTACTAAACTCAAATTCTATTTTTTTCTTCTTTTTTTAATCTATTTTAAACATTTCTATATTTAAAAAATAAATTATTTATTTGAAAATAAAATATACTATAAAATTATATATATATATATATATATATATATATATATATATATATATATATATATATATATATATATATATATATATATATATATATATATATATATATATATATATATATATATATATGTTGGATAGTAAAAAATTTGAAAAATTGAAAAAAAAATTAAGTCTAAAATATTCTAATATAATATAAAATTATAATAATATTATATTTACTATTTTTTTAGTCTTATTTTCCGTCATATTATTACTAAAGAAAGATAAAAGAAAAATTAGATATTTTTATATAAAATATAATTTTTGGTAATATATATAGAGTCCATCTCACCCGTAAGTTATCGGATTCACAAATTCCAAAGACACTTAATCATGAAGGACTCATTCCAAATTTAAAAATTAACAATATCCAAACATCTTTGACATTTCAGTTTGCATACATTACTCCACGTCATTGGACTTTTGGATTTTACAACATGAGAGCCCGACCAGATGAATGATTTGCATGTAGCTTCAATCTTTTTAAGGAGATAGAATCCTCTCCATTTTCTTTCTTCATTTCCTCTCTCCATTACTATAGTTTTCAAATATTTAGAATGTATAATAAATCATTAAACTCAATTAATGTCACACTATTGTATTTATGTATCACAAACTATGGTAATGGTAGAAATGGAGATGATGAAAAATGGAGAGGAGCTTGACTCCTTTTTAAGCACAAATTTTGGTATAGAAAAACACATCATCCAATATTGAGTAATAGCTAAAGTAATACTGTTTACCAATTGAACACGCCCAGCATAGCTGAGAAATTTTGCTGTCCAATGAGAATTTTTTTATCTTTTAAGATAAATAGTACTAATCATATCTTGAAATTTAAGAGTTTTACGAACTAACAAAAGCTCTAAAAAATTTACAATTCAAGATATTTGAAATGATAAATTCAAAAGGTTTAAATCATTTAAAATTTCTTTTTGTATGAATTTTTTTTTTGTAAGAAAGATATTGATAAATGGGAGAACTAAGGGTTTTACAACCTTGATACACAACAAACGGTTTGAGGCCGCCAACCTACGATATTACAGACCAATTAAAATTACGACATAAAAGACAAAAGGTCTTTGTTAAATTCGTAAAAATTACAATTGGAATGTGCAATGTCGCCAAAAAAAGACCACCTCCAAACCAAAATCTTGATATTCCAAATCATATTGTTAATATTCCAATCCTTGAGGCTAAAACAAAAATTTGATATTGTTAACTTGTTAATTAACATTGATCTCATTTCAACTTTTTATCTATATAAATATAGTTTACTCTGATGGAACTGTCTGCATTTCAATTCTTCACTCTCCTGGTGATGATCCAGTTGGTTACGAAGATTCCGGCGAGCGCTGGTTGCCTATTCATACGGTATCTGTTACGTCTTCTTTTTTTCGATTCGCTGCTGCATCTTCTATAGTTAGCAATGTGAGTACTAATATCCATTTGTAATGTGCAGGTTGAAAGTATAGTTTTGAGTATAATATCAATGCTTTCAAGCCCTAATATTGAGTCTCCTGCAAACGTAGACGCTGCGGTATGTTGTTAATTAATATTGAATATGTTAATTAATATTAACATTAGATATGCTCTTGATCTTGTTATGTTGTTGATCATGATGCAGATAGAATGGAGAGATAAGAGAGATGAATTCAGAAAGAAAGTGACTCGCTGTGTAAGAAAGTCTCAAGAAATGCAATGAATTACAAGAAGTGTTTGTTTGAATTTCCTATTTGTTACAGTTGTAGTAAGTAATATACTTCAAAATGTTGAACTTCCTTAAGTTTGATGGTTTAAATATTTAGTTGATTAGTTCAATGGTAATCAATTTTACATGTTTAAGGAGTACTATTTTATATCATCATGTTCTTGAGCCTTCTGTTAAACATGTTACTCAAATTTATGTTGATAAGAAGATATAAAAATCTTACACTCTAAGTAAAGTGAGTCATAGCTTTTTGGGATGGACCTGCAGTTTTTGAAATTGGATGTTTTTTCTTTAGTTGTGTTTTCTGTTTTGGTCAAATGGTGGTTGTGTATTTGACTTTGTGTGTCTTCAATAATGGTTCTAGAAAAGGTAAAGTTAGTAAAAGTTTTTTTACATTTTGAACAAATTTACACAAAAAGATGGGGTAATATTGAGTGCAACTTACCCTAGTATTCAAAACATATAATATAGCATTAGTATAAAAGTTACATCCAAATATATCATTAAGACTACGGACAACTTTGATTGAATCAAAGTAACACATTGAGAATTTATGTTTCTTATTCTAAACCCTTAAACATTTAAGTGGTGTTTGCTAAAGCCTTTACCATTTTAGTTAGTTTAAGACCTTAAAACGTATAACTATAATGTCATTGACACCTAGCAGTAATTATTTGATAAATATTATTATATTAATTAAAATTAAACAATATTATAAATTCATGAATATATGGTGTAACACAAGTTTGTCATATGTGACGCTATGCCTCTGTTTGGTAAGACACGATTTTGAGCTTATAGTTTATAATTTATAAGCTCATATGATAATTTAGACCTGTTTGATAACGGTCTTTTCATCTCGAACTTATAACTTATTTTGCTGGCATCATCCCATATTTCCGTAGACAGAGGCTGCGCCTCTAACAGTTCATCCTCCGGAGGAGGGTCTCCCTGACTTTGTTGTTGTAGTTGCACAACGCTATCCTGCAGCATCTCGTTATGTTGGCGTAGCTCGTCAATCATGGCTAGTATTTGAGCCATGTCTGGCGGAGTTTCTTCTGACATTGTTACTGATACTTATGATTGTGATTGTGGTCTGGGACAATATTTTATCAGATTCCCACAGACGGCGCCAATGTTCTTATGTAAAAACTAGATTTTAGGTCAGGCTTTCCCTTAAGGCCATGGAGACTGCTTAAGGAGAGAAAGTGTGTGGTAGTTTTGGGGATTTAGAAACTGTGTTCTGAACACTTTGCTCCAAGATGAGTGTATTGCTTAACCCTCTTGCGGGAGCCCCTATTTATAGCTCACTTTGGCCTTCAGGACCTCATTAATGAAGTGACTCTTGGCCTTCCGTCGTTATAAACGTTGGCCTCATCATTAACTCGAGGTTCATAAATGGTGTATTCAATCATCAATTACGGCCGACTTGTGCATAACAGCCAGACGTTACGTCTGGGATGTAGTATGACACTCCATGTGCCGCCGGTTCGATTCCTGGGTTCGATTCCGCCAGACGTTAATGTCAAAAAGATGTAACAGTTCAGTTGGTGGGAGATGTATGATGGCAACATGCAAGGATCAGGTTCGATTCCTGGGTTTGACAGAATTTTTTAATGATTTCTGCTTATTAAACATAGTAAGCAAGTCCAGTCAGCCAAACAAGAAATTCAACTGCCCAGTCAGCAAAATCTCCCACGTCCAGTCAGCCAAACAAGGGATAGGGGCTTCTGAAAACAGAATCTTTGTTTTATAGGGGGCGATTTACAAAAAAAAAAAAACTTCAGGGGGGCAAAATCAAAACTCGTCATAGTGGCAGGGGGGCATCGTATATTTAACCCTATTTTATATCATCATGTTCTTGAGCCTTCTGTTAAACATGTTACTCAAATTTATGTTGATAAGAAGATATAAAAATCTTACACTCTAAGTAAAGTGAGTCATAGCTTTTTGGGATGGACCTGCAGCTTTTGTTGTTGGATGTTTTTTCTGTAGTTGTGTTTTCTGTTTTGGTCAAATGGTGGTTGTGTATTTGACTTTGTGTGTCTTCAATAATGGTTCTAGAAAAGGTAAAGTTAGTAAAAGTTTTTTTACATTTTGAACAAATTTGCACAAAAAGATGGGGTAATATTGAGTGCAACTTACCCTAGTATTCAAAACATATAATATAGCATTAGTATAAAAGTTACATCCAAATATATCATTAAGACTACGGACAACTTGATTGAATCAAAGTAACACATTGAGAATTTATGTTTCTTATTCTAAACCCTTAAACATTTAAGTGGTGTTTGCTAAAGCCTTAACATTTAAGTTAGTTTAAGACTTTAAGGGTGCGTTTGATTTGCAAAATATGAAGTATAGAACAGAACAATACTAGACAGTACAGAACAGTACAGGATAACTTTTTGTATTGTACTGTGTTTGATGGTTACTGGACTGGACAACAGTATAATTTTTACTATAACATTTTTTTTATATATAAAATATTAATATTATATTTATGAATTAAAATATTAAATAATAAGAAATAACTGCGAGAAGTTATGAAAGCTGTAAGTAAGGCATTAATCACCTTGAATGATTTGATCAATATTACACAAATTTAACCACTAAACACTTTGAATGATTTGATGTAGGCTGGAGAGGATAATCCTAAGATTTGGCCTACTTAAGTATCAATCACAATACCAACGATTCTCTATCGTGAAGATACTTAACGAAGACGGCCTTTACACTAAGTTTCACAACTACCTCACACCAGATGAGGTAATCGACAACTCTTTTACACTATTTTTTTTACCTTTTTATAATACACTATTTTTTTTTACCTTTTTATAATGAAACTTAAACATTTACCTAACAGCATTTACATGTTTTCAGAATACAACTAATGCTGATGTCGTGGAAATGGACACCACTTCTCCAAATCTTACTCCAAACCAAGTGAGTTCATAACATTTTGGTTTGGCTGACTTTAACAAATACATTGATCTTATGTTGAATCCATTTCTATACTAAATGGTAACTCCTTTATATATGGCATGAGCAGGTTACACAGAGTTCTGAACCGTCAATTGGTGCTCAACTACCTTATGCTGCTAACCAATCGGGGGGTCCTACTGCCAGCTGCAGCAGTACCCCTGCCAAGAGGATTGCTACGTCGACCTCAGTTAACGATGCCATCCAGTCTGAGGAGCTCACCCCTAAGCAATCAGCCACTAAGGCCAAGACTGGAAAGAAGACAAAGCATATCAAGAAGGAATAACTTTGGTGGGTCGATTGCAGCAGATTGTCTCATTTTTTGATGCTTACCCTGGCATTTAACTATTTGTAAGGATTTAATACAACTATTAAAACCTACTTTTGTTGGCCATTGTCTTATGACTTTGAAGTTGCCATGTCTCAAGTACTTTGACACCTCATCTGGTTATTTATAATGTTTTGTAATGAACCTCAATGATGCTTAAATATGCATCACCTACCATTGAATGGAAATTGAATGGCTATATTGTCTGGTATATATTATTTTGATTGAATTCTGCTAGATTATTTATAACTCAATTCTGTTTGCTTTATTAACTAAATTCTGTTTTTATTTTAGTTATCACATGGTTACCTATTATATTAGTTACTTAATTAGTTACCTAGCATTTACTTTCTAGAGAGTTAGTTAGTTAGTTATATCCTGTTTCTAATAAGTTAGGTCGTTAGTTTCTTCTGTTAGCATAGTTTTAGAAACTTAGTTTCAAATTCAATTAACTATGATTTGATTTGGCTAAAGTTCCTGTTAGCATATATTTTGTGCAAGATAATTATCGCACCATTAGAATCAATGTAATCACAGGGATGTCATGTTTGTTAGCTTATGTGAATTGGTATAATATCAAAATCAATGTAATCTAATATTGCTGTTAGGATACATATTAGCATACACTTTGTTAGCATAGATTTTTGGTTACTCAGTAGCAAGTTATCATTTAATTGATTTCAAAATCATAATATTCACAAGGAGATATCCTTTCAAAATCTAAAGTTGCAGTTATACATTTTTGTAATCTAAAGTTGTACCACTTTGTTATCATACTATTCCTTCAATTTATTTCATTTAGTATTTCAATTTATTCTACTTCCAAATTGTGTCATTTATGATACATATAGTTGTGTCTGCAAATTGTGTGCACTTGCAAATTAGAACCTCTCTCCAATTCAAATCTTGCCAAGACTCATCGTATATAATTCCTTTGGGTGACTTACAACTATTATACTTACTAGCTTGTCTACATGTGCTTTTACTGATTTTTTTTGTCATATTTGAAGGATTTGTTGAGATGAATAATTCGTGGGGTCACTCATTCTGGTGTCAGGTGTTTTTGTCCTCATGGTGGCACGAAAGAGAGCCATGGAGGTAAGCACATCAGCTTTCAAATACCAAGTTAATTTTTCTTGATTTATCCAAATGTGTGCACTTAGTGCTATTTGGCTGTTTGTAAATATATTTTGTTGAAATGTAAGCCTGTTTGTAAAGCCTAGAGCCACTTAGTTCTAATGTCTGTTGTGCAAAATATTATAGCCAAGGAGAACAGAAAACACAACTTGTCAGCAAGAACCTATTTCCAGCATTTCAAATTTTGGCTTTATCTATTGTACAAACCAGGCTGTCACAAGCATTATGATCCTGATATTTGCATTGAAAACAACATTTTGTGAAAAACTACTGCATCCTTTCATGCGACAACTCAGCCGTTTCAAGTACAACCTCCCTATGTTTTGGGAAAAGCCTAGAGAAATGTGTCAACTCAGCATTAAATGTTGTTAGCAGTATAACACGGTAATAGAAATTGGTTTTGCAGCCTCTTTTTGTTTTTTCCATGTCCAATTTAAACTAACCTCAAATGTACTTTACATATATCCATTTAATTTTCGAATAAATATATGCTTATGCCACTTTATTTTGCATTGGAACCATAATTCTTTGGTTAGGTCTATCCCTCCCTGCGGATATGCAGCAGCATGAAAGTACTTTTCCATCATTTTTGAGATAACATTCACTATGCTGTCACCTCTACCTTAAATGCTTGGAGCCCTAATACAAGGAAAGTCAATACATAGAGCATACACTATTTCCTTTTCCATGTCCAAAGTTAATTTGATGTCAGTTTTTATTTACAAGGGATACAGTATATGCCTCATTTGTATGCTTTTTTAACCATGGTTTTTTAACTTTTACAAACCTAACAGACAAGTGTACTACTATATACTTATAATAACAATGTTTGGATTCATTTTAAAACATGTAATTGGACCTTGAGTGTAAAGAAACGACTGTCCTGTTTTTTTTGAACCAATAACATTTAGCAAATATAATTAGATTAGGGACCTAAATCATTGGGTGTAGAAATCTAATTGCTGTAAAAAAATAATTTAACTGCAGGTAACAATGGTAATAATAAGACTAACAAAAACTTGAACTTTACCAGAGCCTGAAACGATGAAGAATATGTGATGCTTGTCTTGCAAGTGATGATACATCTCCATTACTGAGAGAATTTTTCCATTGCTGCCAAAGGTATTCTGTTCTGTTCATGTCTAAACTAATCTAAACACATTATTTGAATTTCAACAAAATGAAAGATATCAACAATGTAATGTACCTAGGTCTGTTTGTGGAGGGACCTCTAAAGATATGGCTTTTATGGACATCTATTCTTCCATTGTCAATATGTGAATAACCTGATATTGTAGAGGCAAAATAGGATATTATTTGAGGATTATTTTTGTTGCATAGCATGAGTATAATGAAGATTATAATTGCCCAGACTGTAGAAAAGAAATTATAATAGTTGAGTACAGTACCTTAGATTGAATATGAGCTTAGGGTTTAGTCTTAAGTGCTGCTCAGTTTTCTGGGAAGTTATATATTGAAACATGGTTTACAAACAGCAAAGACGAGTTCATTATATACTGAGGTGCTTGCAGTACAAACTTACCATTAATTTAGGTGGTTGAACACATTTATGGTTGAACAACAACTACAAATTTATTGCAAGTTACTATGTCTCTATGTATTATCTCCCATTGCTTCATTAAATGCTTAGTCTGTGGTGTTGTCAATAACACCAGAATATAGTAAACTACCAATAAAAATATGGTATACCTATGCCCTCAAATATGGCTGCCCAATGTTGTGTGTCTGTCTTATTTAATAAAATTTTAACAGCATGTATGTAGAGGTAATTTATTATTATCAACACCATTAACTGAATGACAACCATATTTTGTTGACTTTTGTAGAAATCTTATTACATCCATCTATGGACCCTGTTGACCCAATTGGTTCAGCCAAAAAGGCAAGAGCAAGAAGATCGTTGCTCTTGAGAGACTTGCGTTCCAAGCGTCAAAAATATAGTAGTCCACAAGTACTACATGGCGATAGAATGATGAATACTCCAATGTCAATTACTCCTAGGCAACCTTTGAAAGAATTGACTCCATCATTCCAAAATAGTCAACCCGGAATTCCGTTTAGTATACAGCCTATGATATTAAGTCCACGTGATGCCGGTACAGAACCTAGCATATCAAGACATGCTTTTAGGACAAATTTTAGCACCTACCAAATAGGTGGTTTGGGAACAAATCTATTCTCACAATTTGCAGGAATATCTGCGGACAAGGAGAAGGAATCATTGAGTCCTTCATCATTGGTAAATTTAAAAGAAAGGTCACCGTCTCATGAAATGGAAGTCCTTGGAACTGGAAGTTCTTCTAATTTGCACACGTGAGTTAACTGCCTTTCCATTTTCATATCTATTTAGCATGTCCATCAATATAATGTATGTAGCTTATATGTATGCCTTACAATTGATGTGCAATAATATCTTCTAATCACACTGTTCAATCTCAACACTAATTTTAAGCATATATAGCAACTACCATAGCACTGTATTACACTCTCTCCAAGTAATGAGGTTGCACATTGTGAGCTTGAATCAGGCATATATGTTCACGTGCCACCAATGTGAGATTGATAAAATAATTGGTAAAGTCGTTATAATGCAAAGCATGATTAACAATCTCAACAGGTGCCCACCAAGTTCCAGACCAGGTCGGGGTAGGCCTAAAAAAGGCTATGGGGTTCCAAATATTGCTAGGAACTTGACCAGGAAGTTTCTGGTGCTTTCAAGTACAAACACTGTTGCGCCGGCCTCTACTCTCGAGGGAAATGAACAAACCAGGTAAATACATCCCTTGCTGTACATAATGTCCATGTCTGCCCACTATAATTGGAATTTATGAATATGGATGTAATGTTTATCAACAGTGCTGCCATTTAAGTTTATCAAAGTTTAATAGTTGTTTTTTCGCATGACAGCATTCCAGCTCTGGAAACACATAATGGGACAGATGCCAATGTTAATTTTATTCTTCCGACTCAGCCAGTCCAGCTTCCATCTGATCTAAACAACGCATCGTCTTCCGGAAGCAAACCACGGTATAATTCAAACACAATACTTTCATGGTTACAAAATTAACATGTGGTATAACACTTCATGCAGATGCAATATTTAACACTTAACCATACTCAATTAGTCATAATATCCCTCTCAAATTTTTGGAAATTCTTTAATTTTAGTGTAAAGGAACTAATCTGGATGTTATTCACTTGGTTTTGAATGTACAGAAGTACTCCCATACCCAAACGATCTAGGGGCAGGCCTAGAAAACAATTGGTTGAGATCCCATGCCCGCCATCGAATTTGAATAGCCAGTTCACCTTCCAAAGCATTGGTATGGCATCTTCCAAAGCAAATGACCAACCTAGATCAAGGTACCAAACATGAGATATCTTATTATTCCATTAATGGCTCCACCTATTAACTGTTTAATCATTTTTCCCACCAGTAATGTCAACACACCATTGGTCACGCCTCTGCAAATACCCAGTGTTAGAAACCAGCCTGTTTGTCGCGAAGTATCGCCAGTAACACAGTCCATACACAATCACCGTCGTAGCACGGAGCCAACATGTCCGATTTTTACACCTGCGGTCAATATGGATTTTAATAGTGACTCCGAAAATGATAGCGACTACGACCCTTTTGCAGGTATGTCTAATACTATGTTCTATCACTCAATGATATATTTCAGTTTACATTTAAATTACAGTTAGAGACCTCATTTCAATTTTACCTAAAAACCTGTGTATTTTCGTAACAGCATATCATTCCGAAGATGAAATCTGTTCAGATACAGACGAGCATGAAGCACCTTTGCCTATCCATGGTTATGCAACCGGAATTGACTCGGGTACGTCGTTAATCCATTAGGATAAGTACAGACTTAAAGATAGTAAACCATTTTAAATTTCATATCACTAATTTTTACATGGATTGGTTGATTGTAGAATATTACGATATCGGTTCACCTCTTATCGAATGTCGTTATTGTAAAGCAATGATGTGGTATCAAGAGAGGATGCACAAAATTACCCACTCTGCTAACCCGGAGTTTATGATGTGCTGTGGGAACGGAAAAGTTGAACTCCCACTGCTAAGACAGCCTCCGGAACCACTTGCAACACTTTTGTTTGATCACGAAAGTATTGTTAGTCGAAAGTTTCAAGAACAAATCCGACTATACAATATGATGTTTGCATTCACATCACCGGGAGCAAGGTTGGACAATCGTTTTAACAACGGACGTGGCCCTCCAATACTAAGGATACAAGGTCAAACGTGTCATCGCATCGGAAGTATGTTGCCTCCTCAAGGTCAAAAACCAAAGTTCGCCCAGTTATATATTTATGACACCGAAAATGAGGTGGAAAACAGAATGCATCATCTAAGGTAATCGCCACGCACAATTCACTTTCTTGGTGGTAAAATAGTTGCTTATACTATACTGAGCCGTTTTATTACTTAAATAATCTGTTTTGGTCTTTAAGAATGCTTTTTTCTCATGTGAAGGAACAAAGAGAACATTGATCCTTTGGTTGTCAATCAACTGTCCAGCATGTTGTATGAATTCAATCCTCATGCTAAGATCTTTCAAATGGCAAGACACTAGTTGAATAGCGGGGAACCTCAAAACCTAAAACTGTGACTTATTTCTAATCGGTCTACCGATGGCAGAGTGTATAACCAGCCAACTGTCAGTGAAGTTGCAGCCTTGGTTGTTGGAGATATTGACACGGCAGAAATGAGGGATATAATAATGCAAACTAGAGGAGGAGGACTTCAAAGAATCAATGAACTCCATGCCGCTTACATGGCTTACCAATATCCGTTGATTTTTCCGTATGGTGAGGATGGTTATAGACCTGATGTAGCCCATAGGGACCTGCCTGTCAATGAAAACAGCATTAGAAATAGGCTCACGATTCGCGAATGGCTGGCCTTTCGCATTCAAACCAGATCAAAAGAAGCTAAGACTTTGTTATCTTCTAGACGGCTGTTCCAGCAATTTTTGGTCGATGGTTACACTATGTTAGAGTCCGAGAAACTAGAATGGCTACGCAAAAATCAACCAAAGCTTCGAGTGTCCAAGTACAACTCTTTACATGAAGAGGGCGACCAAAGTCAAGCTCCAGGTTTAAGCATAGGTAAACGAGTGGTGTTGCCTTCGTCCTTTGTTGGCGGTCATAGGTTTATGGATCAATTGTACTGTGATGGAATGGCTATTTGCAGTAAAGTTGGATTTCCAGATTTGTTTATTACTTTTACCTGTAACCCGAATTGGCCGGAGATTCAAAGGGTACTTGGTCCTCTTCATTTGAAGCCCCAAGATCGGCCGGATATCATTTCTAGAATTTTCAATATCAAGTTTGATCAATTGCTTTCAGATTTGACCAAAAAAGGTGTTCTTGGCAAAGTGCTGGCTTGTAAGTTATTTATCCCCGTCTACTCTGTTTTGATTATAATATGTCTAAGTGCAATTTTAAGTTTTGATGACATAGGAGTAAACCAACACTTCTGCTTTATATTCTACTTTGAATTGATTATACTATTTCTAACAGCAAATTTAACTTTTACATTCTATATCATTGTAGATATGTACACCATTGAATTTCAAAAAAGAGGATTGCCTCATGCCCATATATTGATCTTCTTGCACCCTTCAAACAAATATCCAAGACCGGAAGACATTGACAAGATCATTAGTGCTGAAGTGCCCGATCCCGAAACACAACCTCGGCTTTACAATTTGGTCAAATCTCACATGGTTCATGGTCCTTGTGGTTTGGCAAATCTCAACTCACCCTGTATGAAAGATGGGAGGTGCACAAAGTTTTACCCTAAGAAATTCCAAAGTACAACTATAGTGGACCAAGAAGGCTACCCGGTTTATAGGAGAAGAAACAACGGACACACCATTCAAAAGAAAGACATCATTTTTCATAGTGGTCATGTGGTTCCTCACAATCCAAGTTTGTTGTTGAAGTACGAAGCCCACATCAACATGGAATGGTGCAATCAAAATACTTCTATCAAATACCTTTTCAAATATATTAACAAAGGGTCCGATAGAATTTCGGCAATCATACAAGGCCAAGACAAAAACAACGTTGACGAGTAACAATATTTGGATTGTCGATACATCTCCCCAAGTGAAGCATGTCGGCGTATATTTTCTTATTCTATACATGGCAGAAAACCAGCCGTAGAAAGATTGTTTTTTCACATGGAAGGTGAAAACTCCGTGTACTACAAAGACTACGAGCAGGTTGGTGATGTGTTGCTTAAACCAAGTGTAACAGAGTCCATGTTTACAACCTGGTTTGAGGCAAACAAAACTTACGAGGAAGCAAGATTACTAACTTATGGTGACTTTGTTTCTAAATTTGTTTATCATAAACGAAGTCGAAGTTGGAAACCAAGGAAGCGAGGGTATACCATTGGTCGATTGATTTGGGTTCCGCAATCCACTGGCGAGTTGTTTTATTTAAGGATGATGCTTACCGTCAAAAAAGGGCCGTTATGCTATCAAGACATAAAAACGGTTGATGGTAAGAAGTGCAAAACTTTTAGAGATGCGTGCTTTGTGATGGGATTTTTACAAGATGATCGTGAATTTGTCGAGGCTATCAAAGAGGCGCATCTTTGGGGGTCGGGTCCCTTTTTACGCAAACTATTTGTGACAATGTTACTTTCCGCATCCATGAATAGACCTGAACATGTTTGGAGAAAGACTTGGAGATATTTATCGGATGGTATTCTTTATGATCAACGGTTATTGGCAAGAAATCAAGGTATTTTATCTTACTATATTTGTGATATTTTTTCCTTATTTTCCTTACTGTTACAAGTGCTATTTAATACTGTCCATAATTCCTAATAGGAATATTGTCCATAGTTTGGAATATGAAACTAGTTCTATTACCTCATATGCAAAAGTTATAAAATTCAAATGGTGCGAATATTGTCCATATTTAGTATTTGGTATACAGTTCTGTTTTGGAATCCACTAATTGCGGTTCAGCAGCATTTATAAACATTGCTTATATGACATATTTGCATGAAACACCTGGCCTGCATCCATGCTATTAAAAATATAGCATCTATGATGAATGCACATACTCGGTGAATATATATGGCCTATGTCATGCAACATGCTGTTACAGAGGAGGAGGACATAAATTATTTGACTATTTCCAAAGATATATGCTAAGGCCTAAGAAAATATAATGCTAATATTTTTTCAAATAGCTTCATTATTTATACATTACAGGTTTTATATACATATCACTATTGAGATTCAAACACTTAAACGGTTTTAATAGTTATGATCCACAAGGTTCTGTATGTGCAATATGAACTTGCTGGTTTAAATAGTTAATATTTCCATGTATTTGCAGAATGGTAATAAAATTGTATTAATTCCCTTTTTTTATCATAGGTTTGACAATGAGCGATGCCGAACTAAAGGAACGGACACTGATGGCTATTGAAATACTATTGCAAAATAATAATCGTAGCTTGAAGGACTTCAAACCAATGCCAGTTCCAAAAGAGGATGTCGTTTTCTTTACTGGAAACAGATTACTTTATGATGAACGTCAATATGATGTTGTTGAACAACAACAAATTTTTGAACATTTGTCCGCTTCTCTTACAGGTAATATGACTATCTTATTACAACAATTTCAAATAGTTCAACTCTTCAATTTTTATTAACAAAACTGTTTGGAATTTTCTCTTATACATAGATGAACAAAGAGGAATTTTTGAGGAAATCATGGATGCTGTAGAGAAGCAACAAGATGGTGTTTTTTTTCTGTATGGCTACGGTGGGACTGGTAAGACCTTTATGTGGAAAACTTTATCAGCAGCACTAAGGTCTAAGAAAAAAATTGTCTTGCCTGTTGCTTCAAGTGGGATTGCAAGTTTGTTGTTACCAGGTGGAAGAACAGCTCATTCTAGGTTTAAGATTCCAGTTCCTACTCTAGAAAATTCTATTTGCAACATTGAAAAACAAGATGATCTTGCTGAGCTTCTAAAGATGACAGATTTAATTATATGGGATGAGGCTCCTATGGATAATAAATTTTGCTTTGAATCTCTCGACAAATCCTTGAGAGATATTATGAATGGAATCCCACATGCATCTAGGAAAGTTTTTGGTGGTAAGGTTGTTGTTTTTGGTGGTGACTTCAGACAAATTCTCCCAGTTATACCAAGAGGAACTAGATCAGACATTATCCATGCAACCATAAATGCTTCTTATATTTGGGATCATTGTAAGGTCTTGAGGCTTACAAAGAACATGCGCTTGCAAACTGGTGATAATGCTTCTTCTACAGCTGATGACATAAGGAGCTTTTCTGAGTGGATTTTAAAAATTGGAGATGGGACCATGTGTGAGCCAAATGATGGTTATGCTGATATTTGTATTCCAGATGAGTTCTTAATTTCTAACTTTTCTGATCCCATCAAGGAAATTGTTGAAGATACATACCCTGATCTCATTCATAATTATCTTGATTCCAATTATCTTCAAAGTCGTGCGATCTTGGCTTCAACAATTGAGGTTGTTGATGATATCAACCAATATATCACAAATATGCTTCCAGGTATATAAATATCACTTAGTTCATTTTGATTAAGTTAATTGTTAACACCTTTTGATATGTGTTACAAAATTATGTTTCCCAATCATTATAAATAAATATAAGTCTTTGGAAATTGTTGTAGCAGAAGAGAAAGAATACTTCAGTAGTGATTCTATTGATAAATCTGATGCAACTAGCTTTGATGCATATGAGCATGTGACACCTGAATTCCTAAATGCTCTCAAAACTTCGGGATTGCCTAACCATTCAATCAAGTTGAAAGTTGGTGCCACTATTATGTTAATGCGCAATCTAGATCAGTCTGAAGGATTGTGCAATGGTACAAGGCTAACTGTAACCAGGCTTGCTAATCATGTCATTGAAGCTAAGATCATTTTTGGAAAAAATATTGGTAACTTATTTTATATTCCTAGAATGTCTCTATCCCCCTCACAATCCCCATGGCCGTTTAAATTGGTAAGACGCCAGTTTCCAATTATTGTTTCATTTGCCATGACTATTAATAAATCCCAAGGGCAATCACTTGATAATGTTGGTTTGTATTTGCCTAAAGAAGTTTTTAGTCATGGGCAATTATATGTGGCTATCTCAAGAGTCAAAGCGAAAAAGGGTTTAAGGATTCTTATTCATGACAAAGATAAACAACCTATGAGCTCTACCACCAATGTTGTATTCAAAGAAGTGTTCCATAACATTTGAAAAGGTCCAAGTTTTATAAATATTATCTTATCATGCCATTAACAATATTTAATAAATGTTTATTGCCCTTTACATGTACATGTTAACTTATTTTTCGTTTTCTAACTATTTCAGGTCCAAACATTCACTTCATTTTTGAATTTCAGGCTGCAGCCAATGTTGTATTCAAACAACCGTTCCATAACATTTGAAAGGTGCAACTTTTACAAGTATTTTCTTATCATCCCATTAACAACTTTTAATAAATCTTTGTTGTACCTTACATGCACATGCTAACTTTGTTTTTTTTATCTATTTCAGGTCCAGGCATTCACCTCATCAAAGAGTTTAATGCTGCAGCCATTTTTTTTTTCAACCAAACATCCAAAATGGTGTTGTGACATTATAGCTCCTTCATGTGTTATGACTTTGTAAAAACTAATTATATCCTATTAGAAACATGATTTTGATTTGATAAAGTTATTGTTCCATTTGTTTTATTTTTTTGGAAATTGGCATATCTTAAAAATATTACCCGTGCGGCAGCACGGGTTTGTTACTAGTTATATTAATTAAAATTAAACAATATTATAAATTCATGAATATATGGTGTAACACAAGTTTGTCATATGTGATGCTATGTCTCTATTTGGTAAGACACAATTTTGAGTTTATAGCTTATAATTTATAAGTTATATGATAATTTAGATCTGTTTGATAACGATTTTTTCATCTCGAGCTTATAACTTATTTTGCTAGTTTATAGCTTATTTTTCAGACGTTATTTCAAATAGTGTTTTAACTTATAGCTTATAGCTTATCATTTTTTCTTCCTTTTTTATCCTTATTATTTTTACTAAAAACTCACTTTTATCCTTCATAATTTATTTTAATTTAAAATAAATTATTATATATTAAATATTTTTTATGTCATTTTACATTTATAAATTACTTGAACCACTAATTTTACCAAACACTTCAATTAGCTTATCAACTATAAGTCTAAACCATCAGCTATAAGGTACAAGTTATCAGCTATGTGTTTGTGTTTGTTGCTTGATTGAGAAAGTTTCTCCTTTGTGTTAGGAGAGAGAATTGAATTGAATTGAAAGACAGATGAACTGACTATTTTTGGTTTTTTATTAGCTCCCTAAGATTCCTTGTGAATCTCATGCCTACATGTCCCTAATGGAAGTCAGAGCTTTTGTAGTTCGAAGAACTAATTAGGGAAATGATTTGATTTTGGGTGCCTTGTTTGAACTCAAGGTTGAAGTTTGAATTAAATCTCTGCTTGCAGAAAAGAGACAAGTTGTCATCTTAACGGATATATTTTTCAATTATTTTACCACAAACATTTTAAAAGTGAGTGAAAATGAGAATTCTTTCATGATAAGAGAGGGACCTTACTTGTGTGTGTGCAAGTATGCCAGTATCATCTTATATGAAAGAACAATCATAATAAAGGTTTACTTTATGATAAGAGAGGGACCTTACTTGTGCGTGTGCAAGTATGCCAGTATCATCTTATATAAAGTAAAAGATTTCAACCATTAGAGAAGACAGCAGTCTGGACGTGAAGTCAACAGAGCAGGCATTCTTGTATCAATCTAAATGGGAGATGTTTTTATGAAAATGATGTTTGTTATGCTTGAATGTGGTATAAAAATTGAAAAATCTATTCATAGAGATGAATCATGTCTCACCATGGTAAGAAAGATTTATATTTTTTTACTGGCTTGCACAAGGCCCAAACTTAAGGCTTAAAAGAGTTTGATTGTCTTTGGGAGATGACTCCACTAGGAATTACTTTGACTGAAGAAATTTGCGTTCTGTACGAAGCCCAGAACTGTGGCTGACTCTACTGAGGATTACTCTGTTGGGTAGAGATTGATGGATGAAAGTCCAGAACTGAGGTTGACCCTACTGGGGATGTTACTCTGTTGAGAATTTATTGATGGAGGCTGACCCTTTCCAGGGGAGAATGTACTTCTTGTTTAAAGCCCAAGATTAAGGCTAACATTGTTGAGAAAACCAAATATGAAATCTTCACTCTACTTAGGAGAAAACTTATCGGAGATTCAAAATATGGTGTGATAGAGACTGTTCATGTCTCTCATTCCAAAAGGTGAACTCAATACTGAGATTGAGACATTCTTGGCTTATTTGAAGTCTGGTTTGAAGAATAGAAGAATCTCACCATGGTAGGCTAAAAGGTAACTAAAGACCTGTTCCTATGTTTATAAGAAACCTGATGGGTCCTCGTATACAAGCTCAAGAGGAAGCTGCGAAATATGCTTTTAAGAAGCCCGTGGGTCCTTGTATTATGAGCCCAAGAGGAGGCTAATCGAGGGTCATCGAGGGCCCTTGTTATAGCACAAGAGAAAGCTATGTTGGCTTTGAACTTAGTTTGGCTCTAAGCAAATGGGTAAGAGGTTTCACCGAGAATAATTCCTCTTGGGTGGATGCGCCCTATTTTTGTTCTAAGACTTTTTTCAAGATGTTTCACCGGGAATAATGCATCTTGAGGTTGAAACTACGGAAATCTAATTAGGAAAGAGCCTTCACCGGGAAGACATTCTCAATCCTATGTCATAGTCCTATAATATATATACAGTTTATTTGTCTTAAGGTTTTTCTCAGACGAAGTTTTTAACAGTGTATATACAATTTATATTTTGACAGGAATTTAAATGAAAGCTGTAAATTGAAAGCTATAAAGCCTAACCTGGATGAAGAGGAGGCCTTTGAAAGATGTATGTACAAAGTCTTACCATCAGCTTGGTTGTTTATTGGTAACATTATAAAAAAAGAAAAAGGGTTTTGGGACTTAGACTCAAGGAGAGGCCCATGTGAAATTGAAGTTGTTTTGAAAAATAGATTGAGAGTTTAATTGAAAACAGTTGAAAGTTTTGTTTTGAAAACAGAAGAAGTGAAGATGGACACTAGGTCACATAGGTATATGAAGAGTTTCGCCGGGAATAATCCCATTCAATACCAGAAGAAAGTTTTGAAAAACAGATGATGAGTTTACTGTTTAAAAATAAATGTTTGAAAATGAAAAGGAAAAAGGGATGGGACTTACACTCTATTAGAGACCCAAAAAGATTGATTGTGTTTTGAAAACTGTGTGTACAAAAACATGTTGGGTCTTACACTCTTTAATATTCAAGAGGCCCAAACTTGATTTAAAATGAACAAGGTTTGATCACAAAATATTTACAAAGTGATTAGGTTTGAAAAATCTAAAGAAAACTATATTTTAGAAGTATTGAAAATACTTAAAAATATATCATTGTAAACCTAATAAAAATATATCAAATAAATAATATTTTTGTGATTTTTTTTAGATATTCATAAAATATGTATGATAAATGAAAAGTGTATGAAAAATCAAGTGAAAATGATTAATTTTGATAGGTGAAATGATTAAGTGAAGTTGTGAAGAAAAATGAAGAAAAATAGCATAAATGGTTAGTTTTGTTGGTAGCAAGGTTTGAACCCTCTCCTCTAGGGGGAGCCGGCACAAATCAAGCCAATTGGGCTACATCTCCAGTGTGATAATAAAATGCATCTGTTTGATAATATTTGAAAGCAAGTTATTTTGAAAATGTTTGGAAAAATATGAAAATAAAAGGTCTGACTGGGGGATCGAACCCCAGACCTTGGGCATGAGAGGACTTTGGACGCGCGCTGTGGCCACTGGACTAACGATGATTTCAAGTTATAACACAAAAACCATTCAAAACATAATAAACTCGTTTCCGAAAATTTGAAAATGGCGCCACCACCATCGTCTTTAACCTCAAGCCTTTTTGGAAATTTTGAATTTTCAACTCTCTCATTTCTCAACCAATGGCCAAGATGTAAACATGAAACTTGTTCTAAATTCACTCATGATTCCAGATATGTAACTAATATGGATTAAAATTAACTATAGCTACTGAATTAACTAAAATACGTGAAGAACCCTAAAAATTAAAAATGAAATTAAATGATGATGATGATGATGATGAATAAATGAATGATGATACAGGGTTTTTGATCCTCTGGTGATGTTGAACAAACTGGTATCGAGCTATAACAAAATAGATGCAAGAATCATAGAGGTAGAGTTTGAAAAAATACCTCTGAAACTGAAGGTTGATGGCTATGGTGGAGGACTCCCAACAATGAATGAGTGATTGCAAAAGCTTCCTTGTACCTCGGGGATGCTATATGGACCTTTATTTCTCTTTGATTCCTTTTGAAATGTTCAGCTCGACCTCTTCTATATGAGCTCCAAGTGAGAATGGGGGATGTTGATTATGCACTTACGTAAGTGTTGCAGGCATCTGGATAGCTTCACTATACCCTAAGGAACATGTTGATATGTTCAAACTTTATTGACACCCTCTGAATTGCTCTACACGACCTCTCTTGCTTAAGCTCCAAGTTGTAAGTGGATATGGTGATCCTCCATTTTCAGAAGTGTTCCAGGTGCTGGGATCACTTCTAATGAACCTCCTTGAGATGTTAGAAGGCTTACTTTCAAAGGAAGAGCTTTGGTTTGAAGAATTCGATTCTTTTTGCCAAGGAACCTAAGAAAAAAATAAGCAAGAGGGAGAGAAGGAGAAAGTAAGAATTGTAGTTGCTTTGGTGTGTCTAATATTGAGGAGAGCACTTCTATTTATAGGCAAAATGATCAGAATAGTAGAGAGTGAAGCAAAATTAGCAAGGTAACTCTTGGAGTAGCTTAGGCATGAAGAAATGTGAAATAACCAAATGCAATGAAGGATTTTTTTATACCACTCCCTAGCCCTCGGTTTTGCTTGATCTTAGTGTACAATTTTGATGCAGAAATGAGCTCCAATTGGTTGGGAAGAGATTCCTTTGATGATTCACCACTTGGTCATAAATTTCCCAAAGTAATCATTACATAATCACATGTTCTTGTTTTTGGGAATATTCTCCAATTCTTATGCAATGATGAAAATGATAACATGGCATCTCTACTGATATGTTATGTGTCATGTAGCATCAATTGGTAGAGGTAATTGCACAAAATTGGTAAGAGGCAAAATTTTGGTTATGGCTCAAAACAATTTCAAATGCCCAACTTTGAACATGCATAACTTTCTGCTCAAAATGAATTTGGAGATGGTTGAGCACAATTTGGAAAGCCCTTGATATATACTTCAATTCATTAGTCTAGTGTTTCTTCAAAATCATTTGGGAAGTTTGTGAAAATTGGCCTTGAAGTTGGAAGAAAACTAAGTTTTCTCACCATTTTTAACTTGGCAGCAACTTTGAACTTCCATATCTCTTCAATGATTAATCTTTTGCAAAATCAAGAGATGTGACAAAGTTGTTCATTGGACCAAAATCTTCAACTTTGATGTTGGAAGTTTTCTTCAGTTTGTACTTGGAATTTTGAGATATTCTCTCTCAAAGTTTGAAGAAAACCCTTGAAAAACACTTAGAAAAATTTCTAAGTATGAAAAGTCAAACTTTGACTTTTTTATCCCTAATTGATTTTCTTGATTTTTCTTGGCCAAATGACTTAACTAATAAAATATTGATGATTTTTATCTTCAAAAGTCCATGGTTGACTAAAAATCCCAAAAGTCAAAGGTAATCCTGTACAATTGACTTTTTCCAAATGAAGTGCAATCTTGAATATTTGTGATGAATCAAGCCCTGCTCCTCAAATGATGAAGTGAGTGAATTATATTGAAGTATTAGAGGTATTTGAATCATGGTTTGATTGGTGGAGCCATGTCCTGATTTAAAAGTCAATTGTCCAGAAGAATTAGGTCAAAAACCCTAATTGTGGACTAGATGAAATTGATGATTATGGATCTTGAATTGAAGTACAAATTCCATTGGATATTGATATAGGGATTATTTGAAGATGATGGGGTCTCTGAGATCATGTATTGAAGCTCTGCAAGTATTCCCAAAGGTAATCCCTGATTTCAGTCCTTGATAGGCTCAAAACCCTAGTTTGGTGACCTGGGTAGATCTGAGGCCTGATGCCTGGGGATTGAAGATCATAGGTGGATGGATGAAACATCTTGGTTCCTATGATGGTGTTGTGGATCATGTTGACCATTGATTGATCCTTTGCCTGAATCTCATAGACTGGAAACCCTAATAGAATATTCCCTCCGACCTGAATTATAAGCAAATATTCTCTTTTTAGGTTCAATGAATAATGAATGTACCTGGTCTACATAAAAGACCAGATACATTCATTATTCAATGAACCTAAAAAGATAATATTTGCTTATAATAATGGCCAGAGGGAGTACCTAGTAAATAGGTGATTGCTCTAGATTTCCATATTGATCTGATTGGGAGATTGTGAAATGTCAGATGATGTGACATCTTAGGGGGGTCAAAATTAGGGTATGACACGTGGCATTAAAAAAATCAAGTCAACGCTAATGTGGTATAAAAATGACTGATGTGGCAAAAAAAACTTTGTCAATGCAAAAGGAAGTGTTTTCATAATATTTGATTACTTAAAAAGGAAGTTTAGTCTACATATAACTTGGAGACTATCAAATACAAAAAAAAAAAAAAGATAAATTTGAGGAGTTAAAATCAAACAATAAAAACTTATGGGACTAAAATCAAACAATTAAGAAACTTAGGCTATGTTTGCGAGTTTGGAGGGGAAGGGAGGGGAGGGCTTTGAAAAATAGGAAGAATTGAGTGAAAAGAATAAAAGATTTTGGGTACGAGGGTTTTAGAGGGCTTACATATAAATTTTCCAAATATCTTTTACGTTGTTATACTATTCTAAACAAAATTATTTTTTAAAAAAAGTCAAATATTTTTCTATATTTTTTTTTAAATTTTGGTTTCGAAAGCCCACCCCTCCCCTCCAAACTCGCAAACATAGTCTTAGGCTATGTTTGCAAGTTTGGAGGGGAGGGGAAGGCAAGACTTCTGAAAACGAAATTTTAAAAAAATATAGAAAAATATTTGACATTTTTTGAAAAAATGATTTTGTTTTTAGAATGATAAAAGAGTCATTATTATTACTAAATTTTTTAATTTTCAAAATAGTATAACAAACTAAAAGATATTTGGAAAATTTATGGAAGCCCTCCAAAACCCTCCAAAACTCTTGTTCAATACAATTTTTGAGTTTTCCCATTTTATGAGGTTTTTGGTGTTATGAATAAAATCAAACCTTCAAAACCCTCCTTTCCAAAATCTTTTTATTCTTTTCACTCAATTCTTCTTATTATCCTAAGTCATCCCCTCCCTTCCCCTCCGCAAACAGAGTCTTAAAAAAAAAGCCAAAAGACAACTAACAATATTTTTAGTAACCAAAATGGTAGTTCCCCTTTTAAAAAATTTATACTCCTTTGAAATAAACACATTTTACAATTTGTTTGATAGATATGTTCCATTAAATTTTTTTTTTTATCTTTTAAGCTAAATAGTAATAATCGTAGCTTCAAACTTGTAGAAAGTTTTACATTAAATAACAAACAAAAGCTCTAAAATAAATTATAATTAAAAATAATAAATTAAAAAGGTTTAAATCATTTTTAATTTTTTTGTCTAATTTAAAGCTCTCATATTATTTCCTGGAGACAAATTTTGAATCACCAAGAGTGTGTTTGTTTCAAGGGAATAAACAAAATTTTCCTAGAAAAAAATATACCTAGAAAGAATTTTTCCCATGTTTAGAGACTTTCTAATCCCCTCTCATAAGTGTGGGAATCTTTTATTTTCAGCCGTTACCAAATTTTATGTAAAATTAATTGGTTACCTTCTCTACTACATACTATTTTATTTATAATTATTATTTTTATCTATAATTATAATATATTATTAATTAAAAATAATTAAAAAATAAAAGATTTCTAAGCCTTTTAAAATACTTCCCAAACATTTTTTATAAAAACTTATTCCTTAAAATGTTATGATTAATTTTTTATACCGTGAAACAAACGCCTCTCTATTTTATAACTTTTATAAATAAAAAATTGGATAAAAATCAAATATGTTTTATGTACATCTCCAAAAATTAATCTCTTAAATAAAAAAAATAATACGTAATAAAATTTCCTTAAAATAAATTAAACATTTAATATTATTATTTGAAATAGAGACTTTTAATTAAATTGAAAGAGATTATTTATTTTCTCAATTTTCATGAATTTTCTTTCACTAGATTTTAAATTTTTGTTTATGTTGCATTAAAGTGGTACACATCAAAAACAAATTTCAAAATTAGATGGAGTGAAAAGTTTTAAAATATTGTTAAATTATATGACAAAAATTGAGACAAAAACTGTTGTCAATTTCTCATCTCATCCCATGACCTTCTTACGCACCACTAAATTGACTAAACTGCCCTCATGCTTCCGTAGATGTATTTTCGAAAGCACCCTTTTTTGTTTAACGTTGTTTTATTCCGTATATGCACTTACGAAACTCTTCCGCAGATGCATCTATGGAAAGGTTTGACGTTATAACTCGCGCCAGACCTTTCCCCTCCCTCATTCTCTTCATTTCAAACTTTTATCTCTCAAACTCTCTAAACACCAAACACTCTCAAACACTCGGCCTACATTGTCAACATCAAGTATCAAGATATTTCATCAAGTTCAAATCGTTATTTAATCGGTAAGTTTTCAACATTTTGACTTATTTTAGAGTATTTTAAAATCAAATTAGAATATGATATTTAGGTGTAGAAATGATTGAATAGGATTAGAGATACTGTTTAGAGACAATGTAGGTGTTGTTTGTGGTTTATTTTGCACGATCAAGCAAAACAAATAGGGTTTTTGGGTGACTGAACAGTGCAGTTACGCCATTGCTGCGTTTCTGAACTTCTGGGGCTTCCGTAGATGCACCTACAGAAGAGATGAACGTTAGAGCATTCCGTAGGTGCATCTACGTAAGCACCATACATTTTGAATCTAAGGTGCTTCCGTAGGTGCATCTACGGAAGCACCCTACATTTTGAAACTAAGGTGCTTCCGTAGACGCACCTATGAAAAGAGTTTTTTTTTTAATTTCTTGTTTATCTATAAATCATTGTTTATGTATAGATACGTATTAGCTAAGTAGATGTTATCACAATGCAGACATTATAACTCACGGTCCAGATAGAGATATACATGGGAGGACTGCACAGCACACATCCGTGCGGCGTGAACGGACACGTGTAGTATCTCAGGTGACTGATGGAGCTATTGTTCCACCTGATACACCCGCTCCAATCGGGCCTTCTACATCTGTCCCAGTTGAGGGGCTCTCTACGCCTGTTCCAGTTGATACATTCGCTCCAGTCGGGCCTTCTCCATCTATCCCAGTTGAGGGGCCTTCCCTGTCTATTACTACTTCACGAAGACCCCGGGATGATGCTGAGGGTTCCTCACAAATGCCCCCCCCCCCCCCCCGCAGACGTCGTCGTGGCACTTCCTTTACTCCTATGACTGTGCCAGTGACGAGTGATACAGGATCTGTTGTGCCACTTCCAGCGGGACACGAGGATGAGCCGGTGCCAGAGCCTATCTGGTATCCTGGGGGTCCTATAGACGCATCTCTTTTGACAGGGTATACCGATCATGCAGATAGGCGTATATGGGACGGAGAGGTAAATTTTCTTTATTAATTACTTTTTTTCTTCAGTTTCTGAATTTGCTTATTAATAATTATGTTTATTTTTCAAAACATTTCAGGATAGGGATCCGCAGAGGTTCTACAACCACGGCCGGAAGATTGCGAGTCTTGTGCAACCTGACGAGTTGTAGTTTCAGGATGTACTAGCAGCATTTGGCCAAAGGGACCTCTATCAGATGGCATTTGGAGACTTCCTCACAGCGAGATTACCATCACTCTAGATGATGTGGCATGCCTCCTACATCTACCTATCAGAGGTATCCTCCTTGGTCACAGTAGGCTCACGAAGAAGGAAGCGATGGAGATGCAAATTGCTGATCTGGGGTGCGATCCGGATGACGTACTTGAGGAGGGGGAGAGGACCCACGGGGCGTATGTGAGGTTTCACACCTTGCAAAGGTTATATGACGCTCAGCTTCTTGCGGCAGATCAGGCTGCTGGCGACGAGGTTGATGTGGATTTACACAGAGAGCGGGCATCGAGATGTTACTTCCTATATTTGATAGGCACTTAGCTCTTTGTGAACACGAGTTCGTCGTACACAGACGTCGTCTACCTGACGTACTTATCGGATACAACACGTATCCATGAGTACAACTGGGGAGCGGCTGTACTGGCGTACAGTTACTACAAACTGCGAGAGGGATGTATGTGGACGGCAAGGACGGTGGCAGGCAGCTGTACCCTTTTAGTGGTAACAATTTTATCCCCTTCTACATATTATATATTTGTGATAGTAAATTAAAATAACCGTGTTTTTTTTTCAGACTTGGATACTACAGCACTTTTCAGACATTATTAGCTGGGGATTCAGCCCCCGCAAAGGGAACCAGGAGTCGTTACCTTACAGAAGCGGATTTGATCGCATTGTTGCAGAGGACGTACGTTATGACTGTTATGCTGAGCACTAGGAGACGGTTCCCTTTGATGATATAGCGTTGTATTTTGGATGGTTGGCCGCCAGCTCGACCATCCTTGTACGATATCTTCCAGAGCGCGTCATGCGTCAGTTTGGCTACGCACAGACGATACCTCGCGACCTTATAGTCTCCGCTACTATCACCATGACCCGTCGGCGGTTAGATGAGGTCTTTGCAGACTGGGAGTATCACATGGTTCATGAGGAGGCTCGGGCGACGAGAGCAGAGAGTGACTTGAGCTGCGTCGAGGGGTACATCACCTGGTACTACGAGGTGTCACACCCATGCTGCCCGCTGCACCTAGAGATCCGTCCAGACCAGCCCACGAGGAGACTCTGCAAGCTCATCAGGCTGAGTTGGACCACACTCATGATCTCCTTCCTCGGTGCCGGGAGATAGCTGACACGGGACTGGGAGCCATTGTAGATGGTTTATTCCCTGAGGGGTCTGCGGAGGGGCGTGTGGTGGATATATGATTAGGTTGGCACAGAGGGGAATTTCTATACCGTATAAATTGTGTCAGGACTGGTGGGGCACTAGACGCTAGAGGCAGAGCCAGGAGAGGTCGTGGTGGACGCAGAGGTGGAGGCCATGGTGGAGAATAGCATGATGATATCCGGCACACACAGTAGTGATGCATGTGGTCTATTTTTATGTTTGTATTTTCTTTTTTTTTTGATATTATGGAGGGCCTAAGCCCGAAAGAAAAAACAACTACAACGGATCAACAAAAAAACTACTAATCCCTAACGAATCTGCTGCTAATAGCGGCCACGGAAATTCAGGAGCATCCTTATGAACATAATTGGACTTATCCAAACAACCCTTGTTTGCAAGCGCATCCGCGCACATATTCGTAGAGCGAGGAGCATATGATATCACTACCAACTCAAATAACAGAATTAGCTCCTTAATCTGCCGAAGAATGTTAACGCAATCCACTATCCCGGTAACCCCATCCTCTATGGATTTAACAACTAATATCGCATCCACGTTAATTTCCACCCGCTTGATACCCAAAGAGAGAGTGTATTTCAGACCTTCAAGGACTCCCCAAAACTCAGCAACAACAACACTGCATCGTCCTAAATACTTAGCAAAACTTCCCTTCCAAACTCCATTATTATCCCTCAAAACTCCACCACAGCCAGCTTCTTGATTCCTTTTGCTTGTCCCATCTGTGTTTAGTTTCCACATGTCCCTAGTAGGGGGTTTCCACCCCATGAACATGCTGTTTCCTTCCTCTCCATGACACTGTCTAGTGGTCTTCATTACACTTTCATAAATATGCTTCTTCTTAATTATGTGGCCAATAGGTTGATGCGGTCTTTCAAAACTTGCATCATGCATTTCCAGATTTCGCCAATGCCATAAAGAATGGCAGACCATCAGCCATAGTTTTGTCCACCCTTTATTCCTCCTGTCGCGGTAATTTAAATTAATGTGTATCCAGTCTTTAGTATTGGCTGTAAAGAACTCATCCAACAAATTGCTAGAAACGATACTCCTCCACATAGAAAAGCATTTCATGCAATCCCGTAAGGCATGCAGCGTCGTCTCGCATACGTTTCCACAAAGCGAACAGCCAGCCGATCCAAGACCTTTCTTTGCCTTACTTAAATTAGTGAGCAGCCTATCATGCTTTAGTAACCAAAGAAAAGTTTTACACCTTTCAGGAACAGCAACCTTCCACACCTTTGCCCAGTCGTCGTCCTCATCTTCACCTTCTATCATATCCAACGTATGGTACATTTCCTTCACCGAGCAAACATCTGGAGTAGCACCTGCAAAACAAAAACAGTCAGCTAAGGGTTCCATGCTTGGTGGCACGGATGAACGAAGCTTGTCAATCCACTGTTGTGGAAACCACGTTACAAGTGAGTCAAAATTCCACTCTCCTCTCTCATTTATCAAGTCGCACACTTTAGCTCCTTTAAGGTTGTCGGGAATAGTAACATCAAAGTTGGTTAGAAGAAACTCCTCCCCCAGCCAGTTATCTTCCCACGCACTAATTTGCCTTCCGTCTCCGACAATCCATCTACCCATATTCAGCATTTCTGGGATAAGTTTAGCAATATCCTTCCATAGACTGGAGTCAGTTGCCCTGAACTGCATACAATCCATATTCTCTACTATATTATACTTTTGGCGCAGCACCTGACACCACAAGTCGTTTGAATTACTATAAACCTTCCAGCCCATCTTCATGAGACAAACCTCATTTAACAAGCCAAGCTTTCTTAACCCCACACCACCGTGTTCTTTCGGTTTTGTCACCATGTCCCATGCAATTGCATGCATTTTCTTTTTTTCATCCGTATCATCCCACACGAAATTTCTTTGAAGCTGCTGAATTTCGTCAAGACAAGTTTTAGGCATTTTATTTGTCATCATCGGATACAAAGGGATCGCCTCAATGACGCTCTTGGCTAGCGTAATTCTTCTTGCTAGAGATAAGTTATCCCTTTTCCAACTAGTTAGCTTACCCGCAACTTGGTCGATAACATATTGGAAATCCCTCCGCCTCATGCTCTTTCCATGTAAAGGAACTCCCAAATACTTTCCAAAACATCCTGTTTGTCTGAACTTTGATGCGTGCAGTATTTTCAGTTTCATGCTTCTCGTAACATTTTTCGAGAAAAAGATGCTGGTTTTATCCTCACTTATCTCCTGCCCTGATAGCTCACAAAAGGTTTTCATCGTCTTCATAACACATGTAATTTGTTCCTCGGTAGCTTCTCCAAAAAGCAACAAATCATCAGCAAACATTAAATGGGATATCCTCACCCCATTCTTGCCAAGCTTCAAACTCTTCCATCTCTTGGTAATGGTCTCTTCCTCAATAAGATGTGAGAGCTTATCCATACATAAAACGAATAGATACGGGGAAATGGGATCGCCATGTCGTATACCTCGCTGGGGACGGAAAAATTCATTTTGTGCACCATGCCAGTTCACATTCGTTTCGACACTTGTTATCGCATGCATTATTATGTTGATCAGCTTTTCAGGGAACTTTGCTTCTAGCATAGTATGCCAAACAAAGTCCCACCTGATTTTGTCATAAGCTTTGGACAAGTCAACCTTTATAGCAAAGAACCCAGTTTTTCCTTTCATCTTTTCCATTGTATGCATCGCTTCTCTCGCAATGATAATATTCTCGTGAATGAGCCTCCCCGTAACAAATCCCGTTTGGTAAGGCGAAATAAGAGTGTTCATGTAGTTCTTAAGTCTGTTAACAATGACCTTACTCACTACTTTATACAAAGTATTGCATAAAGATATAGGGCGAAATTGAGATACATGAGTAGGCTTATCTATCTTAGGAATCAAGCAGATATTGGTTTTGTTCACTTGAGCAATATTGTTCGGTTTTTCCCACACCTTTTTCACAAAATCCCACACACTCTTACCCACTGTTTTCCATGACTTTTGATAGAAGCCTGCTGGGAATCCATCTGGACCCGGAGCTTTCCAAGGCTTCATACCGAAAAGCGCTTGTTTAACTTCAGTCTCTGTCACTGCAGCATCCAAATTCCTAACCTCTTCATCATTCAGGGCGGGAAAAGTTATTTTGGTTTGAAACCAACAGCTCCATTTGTCTCCTATCTTGAACAGATTTTTATAAAAAAGAGTCACCAATGATTTAAGTTCCTCCTCTTTCTCAATCCATTTACCATCATTATCCTTTAACATCAAAATCTTATTCTTCCGTCTTCTAGAAACTGTTTTGAGGTGATAATATCTGGTATTTCTATCCCCGTCAGATAGCCATTTCGTTCGAGATCTTTGAAACCACATAAGCTCCTCTTGCTTTAGAATCATATTCAGATCTGTTTGCAGCTTTCCTTCCAACCGAATTAAACCACGAGTATTATGACTAGATTGGATGCTTTCTTGAATGCCATGAAGACGAGCCAAAAGCCTCTTCTTAATTCTTTGCACTTGATTCACATTACACACTTTCTACTCCTTTGCGTCTCGTTCAATTCTCTTGAGATTAGAAAGAATATCATCTTCATTTTTCCAAAATCCCTGAACTCTGTCACCATAGTTATTATCCACCATCCATGCACTCTCAAATCTGAATGGTCTTTCACGAGCATGTTGCGGAATATTAGATAATGATATCATGATAGGATGGTGATCACTAAAACTAACTCTTGTGAGGACTTTGATGTTGCTGTCAGGGAATAAGAGTTTCCATTCCTCATTTCCTATAGCTCTATCTAGTCTCTCATATATCCTTTGGCCACCATGGTAAATGCCTCCCCGCCACGTGAATTTAGGTCCACTAGATCCCAAGTCATGAAGCTTGCAGCTTTCCATGTTGTTTCTGAAAGCGACACATCTTCTATTCGAAGCCTGAGCACCACCCTTTTTTTCCCAGTCATGGGCAATGTCATTAAAATCCCCTGCTACAAGCCAAGGTAGATTCTCATTATTAGCTATAGACTTCAACTCCTCCCACATTCTTCTTCTTTTAAGTTCAGCTGGACTAGCATAGATTGAGGTGAAACTCCACTCTATACCATCAGCATTACAAATATTAAAGTGCATCCACTGCTCCTCCTGAGCACGGCAATTCACCTTTAGATTTTCATCTTTGCAAGCCACAATGATACCACCAGCAAATCCATCATTAATCACTGAATAGAATTTTAGAAAACCTAACTTCTTCAATGGTGAATGGAGTTTACTAGGATTGCATCTGGTCTCCATAAACACAAAAATTTCTGGCTTGTAAATATCAACATAGTATTTACTATATCTGAAAAACTCCTTTCCAGCAGCACCTCTACAATTCCAAACAATGATTTTAATGTTTGTATGCATCATTAAAAAACATTGATAAGAAAGAACACCTTATACATAGGTTAGCACAGCTCAGGGGTTTCCTGAACTATTTCCTCTTCCATGCTGCAATCACTCACTCGAACTTGCTCTCCTTCTGGCCTTATGAAACCCTCATCCCTTAGTAAATTAATGTCCACTGCCCCAGTCTCATTGTTATCTTTGTCCTTGGTGCTTCCGTCTGGTGGTTTGGCCGCATAGGTTAATGTAGTATTAATGTCACCATTCCCATGCACCCCATGCAAATCATTAATCTTCTGAGTGATAGAATCAATCCGACCCAAAGGGTTGTTACCATCAAGTTTCTCTAGAATAGTAACCCCACCATCTTCTATTATTTGCTTTCCACTTTTTTCTTTTTGTATATTCACATGTTTGTTGCTGAGAATTTCTGCATGTGGCCTTTTCCCCAAAACAATTTCCATACTACGCTTCCTGGGGCCCTCATTTTTGTCTTTGAATCCCATATGTCCACGTGTCCCTAGTTTACTGACCTTTTTTGTTTCTTCATTTATTATCCACCTGTTTTCCTTTTCTCTCTCCTTTATTAGTATTACTTTTATGTTTGACCAATAGCTGCCCTTCCTCGACATCATCAATTTTCCTTTGATTACCCTTTTCCAAAATATCCGTAACAGATACGATGGAATCTTGCATAATCATTGCCTTATCATGCCCTTTGACTGTGCTAATAATAGCATCATTATTCCTTGCCGTCTCCATAAATACCTCAATATTATTTTTGTCATTATTTTAATACCATCCATATTTTCCTTATTCAGCTCCCTCCCATTATTACTTTCCTTAACAACTCCACTAGTTTCTCCCATGTCTGTCCCTAGCGCCTGAAACCGTGATCCCGCCTTGGCCAGCCAAGATCCCGTCGCCGGAACTTTCTTTTTGGACTCCGGCATCTTTCGAATTCTTCGTTGCTTTTGCACTACCTGCCAAGGGTCATCTTCTTGTCCCTTCACATCTGTTACTACTTTCTTCCCATTTGAGGTTGTGCCTACACCATGACTTTGTTCATTGACACTCAAGGTCGGACCCTTCCCATTTTTCATCAAGGAGCACCCCTCCTTATAGTGACCAAATTTTCCACACAAAATACATAGTAGATGCAGTCCCTCGAATTCAACCCTATAACTCTTATCTTTCAACTCAAACATTGCAAGAAGCGGTTTCGAGATATCAACTTCAACACATATCCTTGCATACTTACCTCTTTCACTTTGTAGCGTATTCTTGTCTACTTTTACTGTTCGACCAACCAAATTTCCAATCACTTGCAAAACCTTCAGATCGTAATACTCAACTGGTAGGCCTGAAATTCTGATCCACACCGCAACATTCACAATGGAATCATTTTCAGGATGAAAATCTGGAGTCCACTCCTTAACTGTCAAGTAATGATCATATATGAACCATGGTCCATCTGCCATAGCTGCATTCTTGTCCTCTTCATGTGTAAAGCACACCAGATAATAATCATGCCCTAAATCAATGATGCGTATGATCCCTTTCCTCACCCACATCTGTTGCAATCTGTTTTCCAGGGCCTTGTAACCAATCTTCCTTCCCAAAAGCTTCACAATCACCCCCCTCCGCCATGGCCTTTGTATTCTTTTTTCCTCCATTTTGGATAATATGATCCGTGGGCAATCATATCCTCCTCTCTTACCTTGTTTAACCGTAATTCCTTCACGATCACCATTGGTACCCTCCAATTCCTCCTGATCCAGCATCTCTATCTCCTCTTCATCTTCTTCACCCTCCACCCCTCCATGTTCACCTGTGACAATGTTCCTATACGAAATACCGCCTTCACATGAATTCTGGAGAAGATTGCTTGCCCTGATATTTTTCTTTCCCCTACCATCATCCGCTTTGTTACTTCTTGCACTCCCCTCCTGAGGGGGTTTTGGTGGTGGTGCCAGTTTTGGCACCGGAACCGATGTCTCCATATCCCTAAACCCTAGCAGAGCTTACTCGCGTGCGACTTTTTAACTCTTAACTTAACTCCTTAATTAAATTGTGGCACTTTTAGCATGTTTGTATTTTCTTTGATGATGTATGTATGTTACTTATGTTATTTTGATGATGTATTCGACATTATGACCGACATTATTTATACGATGTATTTTTTTTTATTTACCTATTATTGTATTTAAAATGCGTTTCTTTAGTTTTACATTTGTATTTTAAAAATATTATTGTAACCAAAATTGAGTTTTTGAGTGAAATGAAGATGATTTGAAAATTTAGCATTTTGTAGATGCACCTACGGAATACTCTGATCACCTTCTGTAGATGCATCTACAGAATAAAACACTTTTTTTTAAATCAGAGTGCTTTCGGAAGTACATCTACGTAAGCTGATAGTAAAATTGGAATTTCGCGTGGTGTCTAAGAGATCCATAAGATACATTGAGATATTGTCAAACTTTTTTAGACGAGATCTAGAAAACTAAAATTATATTTAAATCAAGAAAAATGAACCAATACCACACCGTCACGCGTTTTGTTATTGATGTACTATTCCTATCAGCATTTCCCATCTAGATATGGTGTGTGACCACACTTAGGCAGACACACTCATGAGTCCGGACTTTGTAGCCTTTACAAAAGGATGACAATGCCAGCAGGGAGTTATAATTAGAAATAACCATTTCACATTTGAGTACAACTTGTGACATAAATAAAGAGTTGAAATTAATTTTTTTAATTAATTTGTATTATTTAGGGTAAGTTTATTTTAGTTTTTTAAAAAAAGGACTTTTATAGTATTATCGATTTTGCAGTACTATATACTTTTATTAAACAATAATTTATAAAAAAAAAGTTAATATCAAAATTAAGAAAATATTCGTGCAGACACACAAGTAAATATTACGATATAAAATATATATATATATATATATATATATATATATATATATATATATATATATATATATATATATGTATATATATATTGAAATAAATGATGTAGGAGAGAAAGAAAAGATTCACCCATAATCTCCATCATTTATATTAAAATTCAATGATTCAGATTCATTCTCACATTCTTATATAAATATGGCATTCTCATATGATATGCCATATATATATATATATATATATATATATATATATATATATATAAAATATATATATATATATATATATATATATATATATATATATATATATATATATATATATATATATAAAGAATTACTTAATTCAATTAAACTGAACAATGATCATATAAATTCATCTGTATTAAACAGTCATATAAAAAGAAAAAAATGGAACTTGAGATGGAGAAAAATAAAAAGAATTTTGTTGACATTTATAACGATTTTCTTCTCAAATAAAATAGGTATTGTGTTGATAGTCACTCGTGAGATGGAAAGTTAATTGTCTACACGGCTATTGAGTATTTTTCAATTTTATATGATATAAAATATATTTAGATGCACGTGTAAATTTGAAATGAATTACTCAATTGCAAAATAAATAATAATGATATAAACTCAATTAATGTTAATTAAAAAAATAGGCATTCTGAAGATAGTGACTCGTGAGATAAAAAATTGATTGTCTGCACAAATATTAAGTATTATCCAATTTGATATGGTATAAAATATATTTAGATACACATGTAAATTTGAAATGAATTATTTAATTGTAAAATGAACAATGATCATATAAATTCAATAAATATTAATTAAAAGTAAAATATGTATTGTGCTTATAGTGAACCGTGAGATGAAAAGTTAATTGTTCACACGACTATTAAGTATTATCCCATTTGAAATTGTATAAAATGTAGTTAGATACATATGAAGAATGAAAATTTTTGATGTTTGGAAATAAGAATTTTGTCTCTCAAATAAAGATAATTTTTTATTAAAAAATAAAATATGTATTATGTTGATCGTGACCCGTGAGATAGAAAGTTAGTTGTCTACACGACTATTGAATATTATCAAATTTAATAAAATAATATATTAATTGTATAACTATGAATTAATTTTCAATAATGTAAACTGTTTTTTAATAATTATAAAATAATTGTGTTTTTTTTGCTGCGACTAAATATTGTATTTTGAAAATTCAATATTATTTTGTATTTCTCTTCATTCCATTTTAATGGGGTCAAATAAAGACAATTATTTATTAAAATAAAATAGATATTATCTTGATACTTAGTTGTGAGAAAGTTGAAAAAGTAAAAATTGAGTAATGTGACGAAGGTATTGTCACATTATGGTTGATTTAGAAAAGGGAATAATTGACCTATTAACGCATTACTGAATAGTATTTAGATAAACATGTAAATTTAAAATTGATTATTTGATTGTAAAATGGTCAATAATAATATAAATTCAACTATTTTAAACAATCATACAAAAAGAAAAAAGATTTGTGAAACAGAAAAAGAAAAAATGAGAAATTTTGACATTTAAAAAACAGTTTTATGCCTCAAATAAAGGCAATTATGGATGTTAACGGCACAGGGAATGTTCGAAAGATAATTTTCTGCTCCCCGCCCCGCCTCTAAATTTATTCCTCATCCTCGTCCCCAATCCTTGTCACGGAGGAATATTTTCCTCTAGGGGTGGCAAAACGGGCCGTGGCCCGCTAGGTCGAACCACGCACCCGCCAAAAAATGGCGGGTTGGGTTGGGATTTTAGGCCCATTGAATGCATTCAATCTTCATGTAAGCCCATTGAAGAAGCAACTTTCAAGTGCTTCAGAACTGCCACCTCAAAGTTAGAGAAAGATAGTTGCAGTCCTATCCTAATGAACAAGAAATTCTTAAGTGGGACTACATAGTCATCAAAGGAGTTGTTATCTTCTTCTCGAGATCCACGTGAAGAATTGACCAATCCAGAGGGTTGTCGGCGGTGATGTCTGCAACATCTATTGTCGCTTCAATATTCTTACCAAACAAGTACCAGCCACTTATGCATCCACCCAACCATACTTGGTCGCATCGGCCGGTTCCACCAACGTCACGCCTCTCTGGGTCAATTCCTCGACTTTAAAATGTTCGTCGAGCTTGATCCAAGAAACTACTCTGACATGCCATGATGCTCTAAGTGGGTCCTTACCTCAGCAACACTAGGTTCGCAGTTATGGGTTCTCGGGTAAATTTGGAAGAAATCATCACAGTGTTCCCTCATCTGCTTGATAGTTTGCATTACCGCCTCAATAAAAAAGGGGGCATATGAACCTTAGTGCGATCGTCCTTTCCACCGTCATCTGATAAGAAAGCCTCAAAGGAATCCAACGAATAACCCTTTTGGTTGAGAGAGTTCTTAAATACCCTTTCCGAATCAGAATCATTAGTCAGAAACACAACTTAGTGGCCCAAGTAATCGTGAGTAAGGGAAAGGGAATGTGAGTCGAAAATTACCCCCATTCCCGTAGTAAAATGAACATTATGGAATCACTATCTATACGAATAGGACTATCACTCATATAGGCTAAACAACAGGAAATGCTTAAAGGTAAAAACTTGAGTTAAGAATGGTACTTGGTGATACAAGATTGATGAAGTCAAGTAATGGAGAAAGGAAAAAGCTTGGATAAAAGAACAACAATCCCACTGATAAACACTTTTGGGAAGGAAGAGAAGAAGACGTTTGCTAATAAGAGTGATTATGAGTGAATTGGAATACCAAGGATTGCCAAAAGTTTCTTTAGCGCTCAACTCCTCCTATATATAGGTAAAGGTAGTTTAACGATCCAAATCAGTGGTAAAAACAGGTTACGGAATCAACGGCTGGCTTTCTCCTTGAAAATGCAGGCAAACTTAAGTCACTATAAGTCGCATCATGTCGTAACTTGTCACATCATCACACGTGTCAAGAAAAGACGGTGAAACATTTCAATGATGAAAATACATTTAATGCGCTTGTTCTCCACTATTATTTCAATTGATTCTAAGTGTTTCAGTTCTAGCTCCCATCAAGCAAAATCCTAGAGGCCGACCAACATCACTTAAGGCTTCCCCGACTCTCTTAGTGCTCGAAAAATCCTTGGAGCAACTGTTATGGACCAGCCAAATTTTCAAATGACTAAGGCCTAATTTATCTCAAATCCAATCCATTAAACCCAAGGTATATAAGTCAGTTCACATGTAAAGCAATCTACATTCTTTGATCTTCATTTTTCACTACACTCATCTTAAATGTTGAACTGACTTGGACGTTAAAGTGATAACAACGCGTAATCACTTTTAGTTGTAAAGTAATCTACCTAGCGCATTACTTTCCCAAACTGTGTTATCGAACCGAATCCGAATGATTACTAGTAGCTTACAGAAATAAGTGAATAAATCAATGTAGTTTTAAATTGGTTGTCAGCGAGATAGTAGTTCTTACAAACACTATGACATTCAAATTAGTAAATGAAGACAAATAAAGGTATTAAAACATATTGTGTACATTTTATTCTAATTCAAAAAATTTATAACTATAGGAAGTTCGAAGTTATGAGAGAAATTATGACAACTGCTAGCCTTCTAAATTCTCTCGCCGTTGTTGGATTTATTGTCTCCATTGATCAAAAGTGAGTTAGTTTTTTGTCCATCCAAAACAATAATAGGGTGGAGTTTCCTGACCCTGTCGCTGAAACAAGGAGGAATAAGGCTGAAAAACATTGAGGACTTCAATACGGCATTGATGTTAAAATGAAAATGGAGGATTCTTTAAGGTGAAAGTTCGAAATGATGGGAAGTATTGTCTGCTAGATACGTGAACATACAGTTGCAGGTTCGAAACGACGTCATTTCTAATAACAATTTTCTAAATCTATTTGGTGGAAAGACCTTATTAATTTAGAGAGGAGGAATTTTGGCGAGGATTTTATGAATAGGTACAGTTTCGTAGTAGGTAACAGCGCTAGCACATCTTTTTGGAACGCGGTGTGGATCAAAGATAAGAATCCGAAATCAATGTTTCCCGATCTTTATGCTTTGAGTAATTCAAAAGGCTGTTACGTAGTAGAAGCTGGGAGTAGATATGGTAACGGTTGGACTTGGGGGGAATTTGGAATTCCCATTTCACATTATCCCGTCGTCAACTCAGCTAAGGTAAACTTAAGGATGGTTCTGCTAGATGTTGTATTGAAATGTAATGTGCAGGATTATGTTATTTGGAACAGCAACGAAATGGAGGTTTATGCAGCTAACAGTAGATATAAATTGATCCATGTTCCGCCTATGCAGAACGAAATGGTCTTAGAAGCAGTTCGCAAACATCATTTTGAACATCTATGGAAGACGTCGATTCCGTTCAGAATCAAAGCTTTTGGCTGGAGGTGTCTTTGGAACAGGTTACCGACAAAAAAATTGCTTCTCGTCAGAGTTATTGTGTCTTTATCGTCGGAGATGTCTTGTTGCTTCTGTAATGTGATAGAAGAATCTTTAAACCATATTCTAATTATTTGTTCGGTTGCGAAACGTGTTTGGGAGGAAATTGGAATTTGGTTTGGCATTGAAGTTGAGCATGGGTTAACTTTAGGATACAACTATGATTTTTGGCTTGTTTACTTCAGAAATAAAAAAGTGAGAGCCGGTAAGGAAGTTTTTATCTGACTGGTTGTTTGTTGGAGCATTTAGACTACCTGAAATGTGGTGATTTTCAAAGACGAAGTCTGTAATTTATCAGATTTAGTATGGGAAATTAAGATTACGGCTTGGAAATGGTCTACAGTGGGGGATATTACTCATAGTCTCATACTAATATCAACTTTTATAATTTCTACAAAGATCCTTTGCATTTTTTAGTCTAAGTTCGTATTAGTTTGTAATTTTTTTTGGCCGTTTCTTTTCCTCCTTTTGTACCTGGGTTGGAATATCCTAATACTCCTTTTAATATATCCTAGCTTAAAATAAATTATATTTCAATTTTTCAAAAAAAGTGTAAATTTAATTATTTTGTTTTCCACAACTGTAGATTTAATTTTAAACAAAGTGACAATGTGAAATTGTACCCATAGAAGAAGAAAAAAAAGGTGACAGTGTGAAATAGAACAAGTAACGGAAAAGTTGAAGCTTTTAAGATACAGATATAAAGAATTAATATAAAAATAAAAAGAGAAGTGCTATCCTTACATTCCTTTTCTTACACCGTATAAATTAGGGGTGGCAAAGCGGGCCGCCCGCCGCCCGCCCTGCGTTATGCCCGCCAAAAAACAAGCGGGGTGGGCATGCCCGCCAAGTAAAATGGGCATAAAAGTCATGCCCGCCCCGCCAAGATGGCGGGTTGGCGGGCGGCGGGCTTACCCGCCTATTTTTATTTATATTTTTTTAATAGATTAATAAGCTTTTTTTACCTTTTAATTAAACTTTTCACTTATTTTTTAAAACAATTTTTTATAAAACCAACTTTTTAACAAATTTACTTAAAAAAATATTACATATATTTATAAATAAATGTATAAAATAAACCATCAAGAATTAAAATTACTAGAATTAACTAAAAAAAGAGTGAGTTTTGGAGGAGAGGCGGGTTTTGGCGGGCGGCGGGCTTTGGCGGGGCGGGTATGGCGGGCGGCGGGTTTTTGCGGGGCGAGCTTTGGCGAGCGGCGGGCCTAAAATCCCAACCCAACCCGCCATTTTTTGGCGGGTGGCGGGCCGGCCCGGCGGGCCACGGCCCGTTTTGCCACCCCTAGTATAAATACACCGTAGATATTAACAAAGGAAAGTAATCTGGCACAGAAATCAAGACAATACAATTTATTATAAAAAAATAAAACTTATGCATGGTAGGTATTAATATACGGTGTTGATGTAAAAAAGAGTGTAAAACTATCATTTCTCAAATAAAAAACGGAAAGAAAAAGATACAGAAGAAGAAGGAAGAAAAAGAAAGCACACGAGATTAGAAACGAACACACACAGCAGAGCAGAGCACGCTTTTCTTACCCAAACACATTCCTTTCCACGCATCTTCTTCTTCTTTTTATCTCTTCTCACTCAGATAGACTCATCAATATCTCGCTCTTCTATTCTATCTCGTGACTCTCTCTCTCTTTCTCTCTCTCTCTTCACATAAATCAAAATCTAACTAACTATCTGTTACAGTTCAATTCTACATGATTTTGATTTTCCACCACCATGCGTTCCCCTGATCCACTCCGCAACGGCGTCGACAACAACCGTTCACCGTCAGCTCCTCGTTTCCACTCCACCGTCGCCGAACACAAACTCCGCCGCTTCAATTCACTCATCCTCGTTTTCCGTCTCACTTCCTTTTCGTTCTCACTCGCTTCCTCCATCTTCATGCTCACCACTTCTCGCACCTCCGATTCTCCTCACTGGCACCACTACGACACCTTCAGGTAACTAACTCTATTTTCATTTCAATCTCAATTTCAATTTCAAATTCAAAGCAAAACAGATTTTTACAGTTTTTTCTATTACTGAATTGAAACAGATTCGTTGTTGCTGCTAATGCGATTGTAGCTATATATTCTCTATTCGAAATGTGCGCTTCCGTTTGGGAAATTTCAAGAGGCGCAACGCTTTTCCCTGAAGTTTTGCAAGTTTGGTTTGATTTTGGCCATGACCAGGTCAGAAACATGCACAATTTCGTTTAAATTGTTAAATTAATTAATTAATCAAATACAAATTGACATATTAATTATGCGGCGGTGGTTGCGGCGGTGTAGGTGTTCGCATACCTTCTATTATCGGCGAGTGCGGCGGGGACGGCGATGGCGAGGACGCTTAAGGATATGGACACGTGTACGGTGAGCAATTCGTTCTGCGTGCAAACGGATATAGCGATATCGTTAGGATACGCGGCGTTTCTGTTTCTAGGGTTTACTTCGCTGTTATCTGGATTCCGTCTCGTTTGTTTCATAATCAACGGTTCTCGTTTTCATCTCTGATGAACCTTTTCTGAGAAGTTTTGCGTGGAAACGACGTCGTAGAGGAATGAATGCCGGGGAATATTTGTGTGGGGTCAGAAGCATTCTTTTCTTGGTACTCTCAATTGGATGTGATTTGATTTGGACGGACATGATTGCAGAAGAACTTGAGTTGAATATATGCGCGTGACTTTGAATTTTGAGCTTATATTATAGATTATTGTAGCAAAAGTATTTGTAACACCTATTTTATTCCAATAATTCCATTGATTTTTCTACTTAATAATTTCATTAACTTGCTAGATTTTATGTTCAAACGGATTAGACAGCGGGTCAATTTATCAATTAAATCGATTATAAAAATCAAAATACACAGAGTCTACACCATGTTTGGAATTAAGGGACTTTCTGTTAGATAAATATTAGGAATCTGTTTTATTTTGAATTAGTTTTTTATTAGTATTTATCAGTTGCTATTTTTTAGGATAGAGTTTGTTTTAAACTTCTCTACCCACGTTGCAGGTTGTAAAACGTGGGTCCTAGGTTTATTTCACTTTCATGTAATTGGCTATATAATAGCCTCAGTTTATTGAATAATAAACATCCCTTCAGTGCATTTTTCTAAGCTTTCTGTTTTAACAATTGGTATCAGAGCTCTACAAGGGGCCTGATCCAAAGAGCGAGTAAAACACAGAAAAAATGTCAAGCTCAGAGAAGTTTGTGCAGCAGTCAATTCCAAAGTTCGATGGCCATTATGATTTCTGGGCTATGACAATGGAAAACTTTCTCAGAAGCAAGGAGATGTGGAGTCTGGTGGATGTAGGCATCCCTGCACCAGCAATCGGAACAGCAGCAACAAGCGAAGCCCAGAGGAAGGTCGTGGAGGAGGCCAAACTCAGAGATTTGAAGGTCAAGAATTACCTTTTCCAGTCAATCGACAGAGAAATACTGGAAACAATCCTCGACAAAGGGACATCGAAGGCAATATGGGATTCAATGAAGAAAAAATATCACGGAACCACAAAGGTGAAAAGGGCTCAACTTCAAGCATTGAGAACAGAGTTCGAGCTGCTGAAGATGAAAGAAGGAGAAAAGGTAGACAGCTTTTTGGGACGAACTCTTACTGTGGTTAACAAAATGAAATCAAATGGTGAGACAATGGAGCAAAGCACAGTGCCCAGCAAGGTACTTAGATCATTGACTTCTAAATTCAATTATGTTGTTTGTTCAATAGAGGAGTTAAATGATTTGAGCACCTTGAGTATTGATGAATTGCATGGAAGTCTACTGGTTCATGAACAAAGGATGCAGAGTTACCAAGAAGAAGCACAAGTGCTGAAAGTAACTCAGGAAGACAAGCCAAGCAGAGGCAGAGGTCGAGGTATGTTCAGAGGAGGACGTGGCAGAGGTAGAGGGAGACAATTCCTAAATAAAGCAACTGTTGAATGCTTTAAATGTCATAAGTTGGGACACTTCCAATATGACTGTCCTGACTGGGAAAAAAATGCAAACTATGTTGAGGAAGAGGAAGAACTTTTGCTGATGTCTTATGAAGTGCCTCACCAAACAAAGAAAGAAGAGATGTGGTTCCTCGACTCGGGCTGCAGCAATCATATGACGGGAAACAAAGATTGGTTCTCAGATTTGGAAGAAGGATGCAATCAAACTGTGAAGCTGGGAAATGATACAAGGATGGCTGTAGCGGCAAAAGGAAGTATACGGATAAAATTAAATGGCGTAACTCAGGTAATATCTAATGTTTACTATATTCCTGAGCTCAAGAACAATTTGTTAAGCATAGGACAACTCCAAGAGAAAGGGTTAGCCATTTTAATTCAAGATAACACTTGCAAAGTAGTTCATCCTAGGAGGGGGGTGATTATGCAAACTGAAATGAGTGGAAATAGAATGTTTTGTCTAACAGTTGCCAAGGCATCAAATGATTCCAAGTGCCTACAAGTTGAAGATGTATCAGAAAAGGAAGCTCATAAGTGGCATTGTCGTTTTGGCCACTTGAACCATAATGGGCTTATAATGCTTTCTCACAAGAAGATGGTAACTGGCTTGCCTTCCCTACAGCTTCCAAAGAAGTTATGCCAAACATGCTTAACTGGAAAACAACATAGAGAGTCCACACCAAAGAGAAGCTCGTGGAGAGCATCAAAGCAACTTCAGCTAATACACTCGGATATTTGTGGCCCCATCAAACCAGCTTCAAATAGTGACAAGAGGTATATCCTGAGTTTTATTGATGACTTTACTCGTAAAACTTGGATTTATTTCTTGCATGAGAAATCAGAAACTTTTGCTACATTCAAAAATTACAAAAATCTTGTGGAAAAGCAAATGGGTGCACACATAACCTGTTTAAGAACTGACAGAGGTGGTGAATTCACCTCAAAAGAGTTTGAAATTTTTTGTCAATCACAGGGAATTAGCAGACAACTAACAACAGCATACACCCCTCAACAGAACGGGGTGGCAGAAAGGAAGAACAGAACAATTATGAATGCGGTTCGTTCCATGCTAAATGAAAGACAAGTTCCTAAATCCTTTTGGCCTGAAGCTGTGAGATGGTGTGTGCATGTTCAGAATCGTTGTCCAACAACAGCAGTTGAAAACAAGACCCCTGAAGAAGCATGGAGTGGTGTAAAACCAGTGGTGGATTACTTTCGAATCTTTGGATGTGTCGCACATGTTCATGTACCAGATCAAAAGAGGAGCAAGCTGGATAATAAGAGCACAAAGTGTGTTTTTTTAGGAGTCAGTGACGAGTCTAAGGCATGGAGGCTATTTGATCCAGTCTCAAAAAGGATCATAGTTAGCAAAGATGTTATTTTTGAAGAAGAAGAAAGCTGGGACTGGAATGAATCAGAAGCAAAACATAGGAAAAATACATTGGTATGGGAAGATGAAAATGGTTAGAATGAAGAAGAAGGTGCACCAGGAGAATTCAACAGCACATCTGCAGTGCCGGGCAGCACTCCAATAGGGCCCATCAGCACACCGGCAGGGTCCAACAACGCAGACAATAGCCCAGCAGACTCAGTTCTCCGAAGCAGAATAGAAGGAAGCAGATTGCAATCCCCTCCAAATACGTCAAACTCAGCGCCGTATGAAGAATTGGTTGCAGGGAGGGGTTTGCGAGAAAGAAGAGCTCCAACTTGGTTGTGTGACTATGAAACAGGAGAAGGACTGTCCGAGGAAGAAAATCTGAGTGCAATGATGATGGAAATTGAAAATGATCCAATTTCTTTTGAAGAAGCAGTGAAAAGTAGGAAATGGAGGGAAGCAATGCTAGCTGAAATTGAGGCCATAGAGAAGAATCAAACTTGGGAACTTACTACACTTCCTAAAGGAGTTAAACCCATTGGAGTCAAGTGGGTGTTCAAAACTAAGTTTAATGAAGAAGGGAGAATAGAGAAGTTCAAAGCAAGATTAGTGGCAAAAGGGTATGCACAACGTTATGGGATAGATTATACTGAAGTATTCGCTCCAGTGGCAAGGCTAGACACTATCCGTATAATACTTGCAATGGCAGCTCAATTCAGTTGGGAGGTTTTCCAGCTTGATGTGAAGTATTTGTGGAGCAACCTGATGGATTCATAAAGAAAGGACAAGAAGAAAAAGTCTATAAGCTTAGAAGAGCATTATATGGTCTCAAACAAGCGCCACGAGCTTGGTATAGCAGAATCGAAGCTTATTTTTTATAAGAAGGTTTTGAGAGATGCCCATATGACTACACATTGTTCACAAGATCAAAAGAAGGTAAAAGGTTGATAGTAAGTCTTTATGTTGATGACTTAATTTTTACTGGAGATGATAATGCAATGTGTGCTGAATTTAAAAGTTCCATGATGATGGAGTTTGATATGTCTGACTTGAGGAAAATGAAGCACTTTCTCGGAATAGAAGTTAAACAAAATTCAGGTGGAATTTTTATCTGTCAGAGGAGATATGCAAGAGAAGTGCTAGCAAGGTTTGGTATGGAAGATAGCAATGCAGTAAAAAATCCCATAGTGCCAGGCACAAAGCTGCACAAGGATGAAGGAGGGGCCAGAGTTGATGAAACTTTATTCAAGCAAGTTGTAGGAAGCCTTATGTATTTAACTGTAACTAGGCCTGATTTGATGTATGATGTTAGTCTAATTAGCAGGTTCATGACCAGGCCTACCATGTCACATTGGCTTGCAGCAAAACGAATATTAAGATACTTGAAAGGTGCAACCGAGTTTGGGATTTTTTTCAAGAAAGGTGAAGGCAGCCTGAAACTCATGGCTTTTACGGATAGTGATTATGCTGGAGACTTTGATGATCGAAGAAGTACATCAGGGTTTGTATTTATGTTAGGATCTGGAGCTGTTTCTTGGTCATCAAAGAAACAATCAGTGGTTGCTCTTTCTACCACAGAAGCAGAATATATGGCGGCAGCTTTGTGTGCTTGTCAGTGTGTTTGGCTCAGAAGGGTGTTGGGAAAGCTTGGCATTGAAGAAAATACAGGGACACAAATTATGTGTGACAATAGCTCTACTATACAATTGTCCAAGAATCCAGTATTTCATGGCAAGAGCAAGCATATTGATGTAAAATTCCACTTTCTAAGAGACTTGGTGAATGATGGAGCAGTGGAGCTGAACTACTGCAATTCACAAAATCAAATTGCAGACATCATGACAAAGCCATTAAAGCTGGAACAGTTTGAGAAGCTTCGTAGCCTGCTTGGAATGACCGAAGTTTCAAAAGTAAGCTAAGTGCAGGGGCATTAGCTTAAGGGAGGGATTGTTAGATAAATATTAGGAATCTGTTTTATTTTGAATTAGTTTTTAATTAAGTTCTGACTTAGTATTTATCAGTTGCTATTTTTTAGGATAGAGTTTGTTTTAAACTTCTCTACCCACGTTGCAGGTTGTAAAACGTGGGTCCTAGGTTTATTTCACTTTCATGTAATTGGCTATATAATAGCCTCAGTTTATTGAATAATAAACATCCCTTCAGTGCATTTTTTCTAAGCTTTCTGTTTTAACACTTTCTACATTTTAATAGGTTAAAATAGTTTAGTGACTAGCGAGTTAACAAATCAAAGTTAAAGTTAAACCGTTGTTGCAATGGGTTCCAACCAATTACACATGCAAGTGCACCATGATATAAATTGATTTGAATCATCTTTAGTATTTTGGATTGGGCACGAAGTAGGCATGGCGAAAATCCAGCCAGCCCTGCCAAGACTCGGCCGTCCTACTCTCAATTAAACAAGAAAAAATCAGTTTAATCATATTTAGGTAAGGGGAAATTCAGTTTTTTATTATTGAAGGTTAAATTATATATAATCTTCAACATGGTTTGGGGGAAGGGCAGAGCTGATATAGGATTGTAGGGTTGGGTTTATAATTCTAAAACGTGTTCCTAGCCTCGTTGCCATGCATAACTAAAGAAGAAGTCTTGTATTTTTGTACCCACGGCCCTTTAGAGTGCCTTTATTAGGAAAATTCTTTACGGTCCCTAGAGGTGAAAACCTCGGTTGAAAATTCGAAAATACCCTCTGGAAATGTATCTCTGAAAAAATTAGAATTTTGGTTAATTTGGAGATGCATCTCTGAAAACACAAAAAAAAAATTGAAATTTTGATTAATTCGGATATGCATATTCGAAAAAAATCCTCAAAAAATGATCAGAGGTTTTTTCGGATATGCATATCTCAATTAATCAAAATTCCAAAAGATAAAAAAATTTGAGATATTGATTAATTTAGATATCATAAAATTGAGTTATAAATTAAAAAATTGATATAATTTATGAATAGCAAATTTAAAAAAAAAAACTCATAAAAATTTAATTATTTTTTGATAAATTTCATACTAATAATTACTAAAATTATAACTAGGGTTTATGAACTTTTTGGTCCCTCTAAATATTGCAGATTTCGTTTTTAGTCCCTCCAAAATTTTCCTTTAAGAAATCGTCCCTTCAAAAATTTTCGTCTAAACTATTGGTCCCTAACGTCAAATTTGCTAGAGATTAGCTACGACTTTAGCCACCGATTAGCTACGAAATTTGACGTTAGGGACCAATAGTTCGGAACAAAAATTTTGAAGGGACGATTTCTTGAAGAAAAATTTTGGAGGGACTAAAAACGAAATTTAAAATATTTAAAGGGACGAAAAAGTTCATTAACCCTTATAACTAATAGAATATAATTTTTTGATATTCAGATTGGTTTGGGTGTTTCAGAGGCTGAGTGGGGGGAGATCAGAGTGGAGGAAGAAATTATCGGTGGCTATGAGTGTCCTAACTTCATTTTTTCGGAGAAGGAGGAAAAACGCATTCAAAAACCCTGACGGAGAGGAGTCATAGTTAAGTTACTGGGGAAACGTATTGGCTACAAGGCTTTGGAGAATAGACTTAATCAAATATGGGTTTGGAAAGGTATCATTAATATCATAGATCTTAGCAATGATTATTACTTGGTGGCTTTCTCGCATGAAGATGATAAGAAAGCGGCGATGGCGAATGGCCCGTGGTTTATCTACGATCATTACCTTACAGTTAAGGATTGGAGGCCAAACTTCCAACCAGAAACTGATACTATTAATGAAGTAGCAGTGTGGGTGATTTACCATGACAATTGTTGTCTGCTAATGCAGTTATGCCAAATCAAATAACTAAAGGGGAAGGAAGACATATAGAATCTTCATTATTTAATTGTCAACATGGAATAATTACAACCAATACATAAAAGACATTCATTATTTCACATCATTATCATTATATTCTCCATCTCAATAATTAGTGTTAATACTCCAAAGTAATGCTTATGGAAGAAAGATAAGCCACTCAAAATTCTACTGCAAATAAATGAAATGTCCCAAACCAGAAACCAAGAACTTATGGAACTGGATTCAGTACAATAAAAAATGTCTCTTTTAAGCATGTGAACTAACTTCGGCCATTATTATTGTGTGCTTTTGTTTCTACGGTAGAGAGCTCTTAAGCGCACGACTAAGAGCAAACTACAATTTGTAACTTCTGACATACCGTAGCTATGGAACGCTTGCCATGGTAGTGAAACATCAAAGATTGCTGTAACATCCTATTTTTATTAGATATTTATTTAATTAGGATTATTTGATGTTTTTTTGATTTAGTTAATTATTGTTTGAGTGATAATTATTTAATTATGTGCTAATGTGTTAATTTAGCTAATTTGTAATTGGTAGAAATATAGTAATTAGCTAATGGGCCTAAATGAATTAGAAAGGATAGTTGGATGGGTTAAGCCCAATAATAATTTAGAGCAAATAGGGGATTTTGTGAGATAACCTAAAATTAGAAGAGAAAAGATAGAAAGAAGAGAAAGAGGCAAGAGAAGAACAAAGAGGGGATTTATAGATTTTCATCAAGAGGGTGGACTTGAACTAGAGGTAAGGGTTAGAATCCAAATTGCTATAGATTATATGATTGGGTAATGTATGTGTTTGTGTGATTCTCTTCAATCTTTGCAATTTTATGAAAATGTATGAACCCTAATATTTATGCTAATTTATATGGATTTATGTGTTTAAACATGATATTTATGATGAATGTTGTTGAAGGATTATGAATACTGGTTGTAATTGCTGTTTATTGATGTCTGGGAGTGTTTTTGATTGGTGGAATGTGATTTTCACAGTTCTGACTTTTCTGGTTTTTTCTGAAAAATCGCATGTCCGCTAAGCGGCCCCTGGCCCGCTAAGCGGATGCTGTTTGTTTTTGAAAAATTAAGTGAGCTCACTAAGCGGAGCTCAGATTTTGGTCTGCTTCTGGATTTAGTTTGTAGAAGCGCGCTTCAAGCTGGCTTGTTAAAAATTAAACTACCATAAGCCCGCTGGAAGGTCGCTAAGCGGACTCTGCTGTATGGGACTTTTTCCAAACTTTGAAATGTTGTATCTTTTGATCCGTAACTCATTTTTACGTGCCGTTTGAAGCATATTGAATCTAATATGATTGTATATATGATATAATAGAATTGGTTGGCACTTGTGTAATTAATTATGATGTTAATTGTGAATAACATGTAATTATGAATGTATGTTATGGATGAATTGTTTATAATCAATGTTCATGAATGTATTATGTGATAATGATAATCATGAATTATGTGATTGATTGCTAAATGCTAATTGATGTTTGAGATTTGGATTGAATGTCATGTTGTGTAATGTTGTGCAGAGTTGAAAAGATGTGATTGTGTAGTTTAGGAGATAGAGAGATCGTCTTAAATGCATGAGTCTTGTTTTGTTGCACACGTACACAAGCATGAGTCTTTGAAAGTGGTAATGTTGGGTAATCTCGTGAAGGTTATCTATTTGTCCCAAATCTAACGTCGAATTGGATTTGAAAGCTTAACGAGAATGGGCTTTGAGGTGGTTATCTAGTCTATAGAGGAACGACAATCGGCAGGAAATGATAATGGATGGGATCCACATGCATATTGCATAGAGTTACACTTGAGTCGCTGATCCGCTGTCGCACACGGATCAAAAACGAGTATTTTGTAAAATTGTAGTTTAGCGGTAACGACAACTCGAATATCGTTCTCACAAGGATTCTCGTTGATTATTAACCAAAGGTAAATCGATTTAGGGGGGGTTTGTTTTAGATTTTGATTAAACAAAATAGTGAAAATAAGTGATTATCAAAATAAGCTGAAATGATTAATCTACTATTTTGGCTTCCTAACTTATCATCGATCCAAATAATTTCCAACTCACAAGCGGATTCTATTCCCTTTTCGATTATAAAAACAATTATACAAGCGCAATTGAAATTATGTGATGTATGTTCCTAATTCCCGAATTAAGCAAACGGATTATATATAGCAATCGTGAATTAAGCAAACACGACAAACATACGCGGATTAAGCAAACGCGATTAAAGTATAGGAACATGCAACCATCGAAATAAATCAATCTAACCTTGGATAATATCGAATTAAGCAAACAACATATCAAAGATTAGAATTGAAAGGAAATAGATTAATTGGAAAATATAAGAACCTCAAAGTATCGGCGGAAACCGTTTACAGCAGATTAACCTCTAGGAATTAGTTCTTCATGATCAAACGTACAAGCTCTTCCAAAAATGTGAAATGGTGATCAATGGTGAACAGTACCGCGGCTGCTACCCTAAGGGGAAAGAGTGCAACCCGTTTTACAATCTAACTGGGTCAAACATACGACCCAGGCCCAAAACTAAATGACCCGAAACTTAACTAAAACTAGTGCTGCAACTTCAACGAATTTTCTGGCCCTTCTACAGTCCGATTCTGACTTCGGCTCTAACATAAGAATTGTAGCTCTTTCTCTTAGCTTTCCGGCGATTTTTAGAACGCCTCAATCGGACTCCTGGAACTCTAGATATGATCGTTTCCGTGCAGACTGTTAAAGCTGAAAATTAAATACGAAAATCAAATAACAATAAAAATAAATTAAAATATAAAAACATTATAAAATACAAAAATAAGACAAGCAAACCATGGAAATGTATAAGTACAACCATAGAGAAATGTGCATCAAAATGCACTGATCAAATTCCCCCACACTTGAACTTTTGCACTCCGAACAAAATGAAAAACAAAACAAAGAAAGCACAAATACATCAACAGTTATTCATCCTAGGCTACAAATCTTCTTCGGGTAAGTTTGCATCGACAGGTACTAATCTTGCACACTAAGGACATCGTAAGAACACTAACCACAGATATGCAGACATAAGCCTCCTAAATACACAAATCAATTCAAATCATATTATTATACCATAGCCTAACTTACTCATCCTTTTTACTCTGTTTCATTCAGGCGCAATCACATTAAGCTCGTTATCTCCACACACTTATAGCAGGACAACCGGTTAATGACTCTGATCCTTTTGCACGGGGTTCCGGTACTTGCGTGGCATAACCCTTTGCTTACTCAGATGTAGTTGCGGGGGATCGGACCGTAATCCTCCCTACCAAGTTCAGCACCAGAAACCGCTGAACCAACTAACAAAGAGTTTTGAAAACCTTTTTTTTTAAGATTACACAACTGTTGGGTTAAGTGACCGGGTGAGGGTCACCAAACTTAGAAGGTGTATTCTCTTTTTCTTTTCTCTTTTTTTTTCTTTTCGGAACATTCACTTATATTCATCGGCTTCCCTGTGTAAAGTGTGTGAGAGATGGTGCCGACTGCTGAAATAAACTACTCAAGAGCTGTCAGAGAATGAGAATTTAAGGCTAAAAAATAATAAAAAATTCAAATCGATTTCCATATGCAGGAGACTTACGGTGTTAGAACGATACCGATCTTGTGAATTTTTCCCACGTCTCCGCAAACTCGACTCAAATCAGTCTATAGCCTAAAACTTTCAAGAAGATGCATTTTTTATTGGTTGAAATTAAAAGAAAAACAAAAAAAAAATTGAAAGAAAACAAAACAAATAAATGATTCTCTCCCCCACACTTAAGACATACATTGTCCTCAATGAAAGAACATTAATATAAAATAAGAGTGAGAGAAAGGAAAGAACACACCCGAGTAGTCAAGGGGGATAAGTGATCACTTAAGCTGCCTTTCCCAAAGAGAGGTCTTCTATATTCTCTTCTTCCAAAGTGGAGCTCTTATGGAGTAGCTTTCGGTAATGCTCATCGTCCTTAAAAAGTGGTTTAGCTCCTTCTCCTTTTATTCCAGGATCAAAGAATGTTCTTCTAAAAGTAAAAGTGTCAAATGGGCACGTGAAGGTGCTCTCATCTTTCACAACATCAAGGAACCAAAGGTTATGGGGCTGCCTCACTACTTTTGCTGCATCTTCAAGTGAGATCCTATGCACACACATGGGCGAACTAATATCATAAATATCATCCAAGGTCCATCCAATTCCTTTGTTATGCTTCTTCAAAACCTGCAAAAACTTACTTTCTTGATCAAAATAAGGTTTAGAAGAAATTATAACCGGAAGTTTTTCATTCATCTATAAATAAGTATATTTAAGATTTTGAGGAATTGGTTTCAGCTCCCGGGAAGGTGGTTGTTCAATGGATGGTTTGATCCGGGCAGCCGGGGTGTCGAGAGCTTCATCTACATGAACAACTTCATTTGCAACCTCATCTGTAGTAAGAATATCAACTTGCAAGGCAACCTCAATTTCAGCACAAACAGAGCAAATTTTAGTGTCAGTACAAACATCACAAGAGTAAACATCATCAAAACCAGACAATGATGGAAAATCATCTACAAACAAATCAGTACAAGTATCATCAACATTTTCAGAAAGCAACTCTATTTGAAAAACAGAATGCTTTTCCAAGCGTTTTTGGTTTGATCCTTGAGCTTGCTGCATGGCATTCATCAAAGTGGCAAGCTGTCCAATCTGTGTTTGCAAAGTCTGGAGAGTAGAATCTACTTGCTGTTGATACTGAAGATTATTTGCAGCCATTTGTTTGACAATATCCTCTAGTGAAGGTTCGGAAGGGGCAGAGCACACAACCTGAAATTCCTTCAGATGCTTATGCGGATCCTCACCTGCAAAACCATTAAACCTAGGCAACAAATGTGTTAAACCATATTCCAATTCAAAAGGTGCATCACCCGCAGGATAGTCAATACATAAACCATTATAGTTCACATTAGGGACAGCCAACTGCGTTAGTGTTCTTTGTTCAGCCATGAGTTCAACAAACACCGAAATACCGATAAAGTCCCATACATGCAGAAATGAATAGAAAGAATAAAAATAATTAAACTAAATTCAGAAAAATATAAAAACACGAAATTTAATCTAATTAAGACAAATAAGAATTTTGGGATTTTTTTTGGATTTTTTGACTCTATGAAAACAGTAAAAAATTCATTAAAAATAGAAAAACGATGAATTTGGCGATTTTGGGTCGAATTCCCTTACTCTTTTAGAGTAAAGGAGTATTGATCGCACGATTTTTCTACTTCCAGTAGGCAAAAACGTTTTACAAACGAATACAATTTTTGCAAAAACTGACTTTTTCGACTCTAAACGCGGACTGACCTAAACCGTGAGGAAACTACGGCCTAAACGCACGAATACTAAACCTAAGACTCTAAAATCAATTAATAATAACAAGAATCCCCGGCAACGGCGCCAATTTGATCCACTGTCGCGCACGGATCAAAAACGAGTATTTTGTAAAATTGTAGTTTAGCGGTAACGACAACTCGAATATCGTTCTCACAAGGATTCTCGTTGATTATTAACCAAAGGTAAATCGATTTAGGGGGGGTTTGTTTTAGATTTCGATTAAACAAAATAGTGAAAATAAGTGATTATCAAAATAAGCTGAAATGATTAATCTACTGTTTTGGCTTCCTAACTTATCATCGATCCAAATAATTTCCAACTCACAAGCGGATTCTATTCCCTTTTCGATTATAAAAAAAATTATACAAGCGCAATTGAAATTATGTGATGTATGTTCCTAATTCCCGAATTAAGCAAACGGATTATATATAGCAATCATGAATTAAGCAAACACGACAAACATACGCGGATTAAGCAAACGCGATTAAAGTATAGGAACATGCAACCATCGAAATAAATCAATCTAACCTTGGATAATATCGAATTAAGCAAACAACATATCAAAGATTAGAATTGAAAGGAAATAGATTAATTGGAAAATATAAGAACCTCAAAGTATCGGCGGAAACCGTTTACAGCAGATTAACCTCTAGGAATTAGTTCTTCATGATCAAACGTACAAGCTCTTCCAAAAATGTGAAATGGTGATCAATGGTGAACAGTACCGCGGCTGCTACCCTAAGGGGAAAGAGTGCAACCCGTTTTACAATCTAACTGGGTCAAACATACGACCCAGGCCCAAAACTAAATGACCCGAAACTTAACTAAAACTAGTGCTGCAACTTCAACGAATTTTCTGGCCCTTCTACAGTCCGATTCTGACTTCGGCTCTAACATAAGAATTGTAGCTCTTTCTCTTAGCTTTCCGGCGATTTTTAGAACGCCTCAATCGGACTCCTGGAACTCTAGATATGATCGTTTCCGTGCAGACTGTTAAAGCTGAAAATTAAATACGAAAATCAAATAACAATAAAAATAAATTAAAATATAAAAACATTATAAAATACAAAAATAAGACAAGCAAACCATGTAAATCAGTGGCGGAGCCAAAAATTTTATGGAGCCTGGGCAAAAAATTTACACCTTGTTTTTACTAATTTTACACCATGTCTCTACTAATTTTGCTCTTGATTTTATCTAAAAAAAAAACTTGATTTTGTCCAAAAATTTCACACCATATTTTTATTGATTTTGCCCTTAATTTTATCTAAAAATTACTAATTTTGCCCTTGATATTGTCTAAAAATCAACTATTAAGTGAGGAATATACAATGAAAAGAAAGGTAGAGCGCGGACGCGTGTCCGGATTCACTGGAATGTAGCTCTGCCCATGATTTCGAGTACCTTGTCTTTTCTAACTTGTACTCTAAAAAAAGATGATCAGGAAATAAAGAGTATCTATCTAGTCACAATGCATGAGAATCATGAACGACATGCATGGTGTGCATGATAATATAAGCTAAACATGAATGAGTTTCTATAAGTAGTAGGGCATTGCTTCTATAATGATCAAGTCATGCACAATACAATAGTGTTCAAAGTTGTAATTTTATCATTTTAAAATAAAATTGATTTTATTTGAAGTTAAAATTTATGATTTTTAAATTTAAATATAATTTTTATATTGATATTGAGATTTACTGTTTAACTCACGTTTATCTAAATTTATGGAAACATAAATCATTTGTTAAACTCACTTTAAACTAAAATTAATTTTACATAATTATTTCATTCAAAATCAAAATTATTTTGACCACGTAACCAAACAAACTTTAAATTTATTTTAAAATCAATTCTACACTTTTTAAATGAGTTGCTCTATTCCAAAAGTTAAACTAAACAAATATATCCCAACTATATAAAAAATTATGAAAACATATCTTAACTTCAAAGTTCAAACTCCCTTTGAACTTCAAACGCACACTAGCTAGTAGACAAAGAATGGAAACATGTGATCTTTCTGATAAAGAGAAATACACGTGTCCAACCATATGCATAATTGTAGTATTTCTTGAACCTTGGCCTCTTCACTTTCACCATTATGTTTTACTTTTTCCCCAACTTTTTAGCTGTGTGGTGAGCCCAGTAGTTTAAGGAGGACAAGTTCAAACTTTTTTGAAAAGAGTGAAGCCTCTTCTCTTTTTTAACAATTCATATATATAATTAATTGGATTGGGCCTATCTGGACCATTGGGTACTCGTTTATTTTAGTTTTCACACCTTTATTTTTATTAATTTTGCCCCTGATTTTGTCTAGAATTCGACTATTAAATTGGGGGAAATACAAAGAATATAGGGGTTGAGCCCGGGCGCGTGCCCGGGCTCGCCGGGCTATAGAACCGCCACTGATGTAAATGTATAAGTACAACCGTAGAGAAATGTGCATCAAAATGCACTGATCAGTCGCATGTGTCCGTGTGAGTTATGTGTTGGTGTGATTTCGTAATATGTTTGTGTGGAATGATTATTTATTGATTGATGCGTATATGTGGAAATTTGTGAAGTGATAATTGTATACTTGATGATATCTCATTATTGGATTACCATTGTTGATGTTAGCAAGTGAATATGATTACTTGTATAATTGGAACTTGGTTAGTTAATGTTAACACATGTTAACTTTGATATATGGTTATAAAATCATGTTTTTATGAAGAGTGATGAATTGTGAAATGTATGCTTGTTTAGTTTATGCATTTCTCATTATTATGTTTTCTATAATAATTTGAATTTTCACTTTTCTGTTTGAATGTTACCCTTTGTTGGTAACGTGCAGGTTCAGATGCTTAGTAGCTTGTTCGTGGTTAGCCGGAAAGCTTCTGAAATTGGTGTTAAGGACAATTTGTTTTTATCTGCTAAGCAAGTTGATGAATCTGTGCAAGATGGGGCTGAGTTGTTTATGTTGTTGGCAACTTTGGAAGTTTATGAGAAGAGAACAATTGAAGAATTGCCGATAGTTTGTGATTTTGCGGAGGTATTTCCTGAAGATGTAAGTGATTTACTGCCGGAACGTGAAGTTGAGTTTTTGATTGATTTAGTTCTTGGAACTAGTCTTGTATCGATGGCTCCATATAAGATGTCTGCTCCTGAGTTGAAAGAGTTGAAGAGTCAACTTGAGGATTTGTTGGAGAAAAATTTTATTCGTCCTAGTGTATCACCGAGGGGTGCACCTGTTTTGTTGGTTAAGAAGAAGTAAGGTTCTATGAGGCTTTGTGTTGATTATAGGAAATTGAACAAGGTGATGATTAAGAACAAGTATCCACTTCCGAGGATATATGATTTGATGGATCAGTTGGTTGGAGCTTGTGTGTTTAGCAAGATTGATTTGAGATCTGGTTATCATCAGATTCGTGTGAAGGCGGAGGATATTCAGAAAATTGCTTTTAGAACGAGGTATGGACATTATGAGTATTCAGTTATGTCGTTTGGTGTGACTAATGCACCTGGTGTATTCATGGAGTGTATGATTAGGATTTTTCATTATTATCTTGATAAGTTTGTGGTTGTGTTTATTGATGATATTTTGATCTATTCTAAGGGTGAAGATGATTATGCGGAGCATTTGAGAATTGTGTTATCGGTGTTGAAAGAGAAGAAGTTGTTTGCTAAGATTTCTAAGTGTGAGTTTTGGTTTAAGGAAGTGAGCTTTCTTAGCCATGTGATCTCTAGTGGTGGTATTTTTGTTGATCCGTCGAAGATTGAGGTTGTATCTCAATGGGAAGCTCATAAGTCTGTTTATGAGATTAGAAGTTTTCTTGGTTTGGCTGGTTATTATAGGAAGTTCATTGAGGGATTTTCTAAGTTATCTTTGCCGTTGATGCAATTGACTAGGAAGGGTCAAGCTTTTATTTGGACTTTGCAATGTGAAGCGAAATTTCAAGAGCTTGAGACAAGGTTGACTACAGCTCCTATTTTGAATTTTCCATATCTGTTAAAACCGTTTGTTGTGTATTGTGATGCTTCTTTGTTAGGTTTGGAAGGTGTTTTGATGCAAAAAGGGCTAGTGGTAGCTTATTTGATGTTTGTTTGATTTATTTAATTATTGTTTGAGTGGTAATTATTTAATTATGTGCTAATGTGTTAATTTAGCTAATTAGTAATTGGTAGAAATATAGTAATTAGCTAATGGGCCTAAATGAATTAGAAAGGATAGTTGGATGGGTTAAGCCCAATAACAATTAAGAGCAAATAGGGGATTTTGTGAGATAACCTAAAATTAGAAGAGAAAAGATAGAAAGAAGAGAAAGAGGCAAGAGAAGAACAAAGAGGGGATTTGTAGATTTTGATCAAGGGGGTGGATTTGAACTAGAGGTAAGGGTTAGAATCCAAAATGCTATAGATTGTATGATTGAGTAATGTATGTGTTTGTGTGATTCTCTTCGATCTTTGAAATTTCATGAAAATGTATGAACCCTAACATTTATGCTAATTTCTATGGATTTGTGTGTTTAAACATGATTTTTATGATGAATGTTGTTGAAGGATGATGAATACTGGTTGTAATTGATGTTTATTGATGTCTGAAGTGTTTTTGATTGGTGGAATGTGATTTTCGCAGTTCTAAGTTTTCTGGTTTTTTTTCTGCAAAATCGCATATCCGCTAAGCGGATGCTGTTTGTTTTTGAAAAATTAAGTGTGCTCGCTAAGCGGACCTAACCCGCTAAGCGGAGCTCATATTTTGGTTCTCTTTTGGATTTAGTTTGTAGAAGTGTGCTCCAAGCTGGCTTGTTAAAAATTGAACTTCCATAAGCCCGCTGGAAGGTCGCTTAGCGGACTCTGCTGTATGGAACTTTTTCTAAACTTTGAAATGTTGTATCTTTTGTTCTGCAACTCCTTTTTTACGTGTCGTTTGAAGCATATTGAAACTAATATGATTGTCTATATGATAGAATATGATTGGTTGGCACTTGTGTAATTAATTATGATGTTAATTGTGAATAACATGTAATTATGAATGTATATTATGGATGAATTGTTTATAATCAATGTTCATGAATGTATTATGTGATAATGTTAATCATGAATTATTTGATTGATTTTTAAATGTTAATTGGTGTTTGAGATTTGGATTGAATGTCATGTTGTATAATGTTGTGCAAAGTTGAAAATATGTGATTGTGTAGTTTAAGAGATAGAGAGATCATCTTAAATGCATGAGTCTTGTTTTGTTGCACACGAACACAAGCATGAGTCTTTGAAAGTGGAAATGTTGGGTAATCTCGTGAAGGTTATCTACTTGTTCCAAATCTAACGCCGAATGGGATTTGAAAGCTTAACGAGAATGGGGCTTTTAGGTGGTTATCTAATCTATAGAGGAAAGACAATCGACATGACCGAAAATGATAACGGATGGGATCCACATGCATATTGCATAGAGTTACACTTGAGTCGCACATGTCGGTGTGAGTTATGTGTTGGTGTGATTTTGTAATATGTTTGTGTGGAATGATTATTTGTTGATTGATGCGTATATGTGAAAATTTGTGTAGTGATAATTGTATACTTGATGATATCTCATTATTAGATTACCATTGTTGATGTTAGCAAGTGAATATGATTACTTGTATAATTGGAACTTGGTTAGTTAATGATAACACATGTTAACTTTGATGTATGGTTATAAAAGCATGTTTTTATGAAGAGTGATGAATTGTGAAAAGTATGCTTGTTTAGATTGTGCATTTCCCATTATTATGTTTTCTATAATAATTTAAATCATCACCCTTCTGTTTGAATGTTGCCCTTTGTTGATAACGTGCAGGTTCAGACGCTTAGTAGCTTGTTCGTGGTTAGCCGGAAAGCTTCTGAGTTTGTTGTTTGATTAGATAGCGAGTCATATGCTCTGATCATGTAACACTTGGGGGATTTCTTTAGACTAGTGCTTTTGTTTTGGATGTTGCTATTTCCTATGTTTTGTTGGATATTCGGATGTATTATTTGATATCTTGGATATGTTGTTTTAAGGCTATGTGGTCTGGATTGTGAATTTCAAAATAGCATGTTTGGAGATGTTAATTTGAATTTGGTAGATGAATATAGTATGTGATATATTCATTGAAACCTTTAATAGCAATTACATTGTTTTCCGTAAGCGTTTATGCATAACGTATGAAAGCATGAGATTTTCATTTTGTGTTACAACATGATCTTTGCATATTATGAATGTTGTATGTATGTTATTTTAGGATTTTCATTTTATAGAAATTAACAGGTGGCGCCCTTTTTTCTTATGCATGATTACTCTATGAGATTGTATAATATATTTGAAGTTAGAAAAGGGGTGTTACACTTGCCATGACACGACTAAAAAAAAGAATTAATAGAATGTAACCACATGTGTCTGTGTAGTGTTGGTATAAGAAATGTGACTGCTGCCTAGCTCTTAAAAAGCTAGAACAATGTGAAAGCATAAGTTGTAATTTAGTGATGGCCATCAAACCTTTAATAAAGGCAATAAATGTTTGAAACATAGTTCAATCTCAACTTTTAGAACTTTGAAATTGAAGGATCATATAAGGGTAGCTGTACAAGAATAAAGCCAAAATAGACAAACAGGTGATAGAGAAAAGCACCAAATTCATGCTTTTAGCAAATTATTAGCCAAACATGATAAATAACAAAAAATTTATCATGTGCCTACAAGGACATACATCATTTATTGAACACACAAAATAGCTCTAAATTACTGCTATTTTAACATTCCAAAAAATCAAAACAAAATGGAAAACATAAAATTATAATATGATTGCAGTGGGAATTGAACTCACGACCTTTAGATTCAGAGTCTAACGCGATATACAGTCCGCTATGCGACCATAATATGATTGTTTTCAAATGAAAATTTGAAGATGTTTGAATCCAATTCTCATTCTCATCAGCAAAGTGCTTTAGATTTAACCAATTATGAAGAACACTGTGGTGATGCGTCTAATACATAAAACTATTTCTGCCAAAATACATATTACTCCAGAACAATTTGAGAAAATGTGTTTCAACTACTGTCGTCACCTTCAAAATTACTGCATAACTGCAACTTCCACCAGCCACTTTTTTCTCAATGGCAGTGGAACGTTTTCAAAGACCCCTGTTAAATTGCAATAGAATATAGAATATATCAGTACAAGAAAAACAAAGCAAGATACAATAAGGGCAAAAGAAAATGAAGATAACAAAAATTTCACATGGTGTCATGATGATAACGACATTGTAGGACGCTCTCATATAGGCCCTTAAGATTATAAGAATATGAATATTTCCAAAAGGTCCATGACTCTGTCAAATTTGTTAGTAACACTTACCTGACTAAGATCAAGGTGCATCCTATTCTATATTTCCAAAAAGGTCCGTGACTAAGACCAAATTTTACTCACGTTAGGATCAAGGTGCATTCTATTCTATATTTTAAGGCAGGAAAATCAGTCTGATATACGAAACAATTACCTGACTTTCTTGATCATAATAGCCTTGAGTTTCCTAGCAAGATCCTGTGATCGAAGCCTACGCTGCAAATTCTTTTGTGCCAACACGCGCTTCTCTGAGTTTTTTATATGAAACCTCTGTTCAATCTTTATCATCCTCTCGATCCCACTCGATGTCATCTTACGTTGCATCAATGCCAATGCCCCTTCCAGATTTCCATTATACACCTGCACTCGTATGCCTCTGCTTTGCTGAAGCTGAGCAGTAAGAGGCTCAGTTCCGTAACCTGACTGCCTGAATAAGCTCGATATGCGTCTCGCAACTGAGTTCATATCTAGTGAAATGAAAATGAAGTGAATATTGAAGTGAATAATTACAAACTATTCTGATTCTGAGAACAGCTAAAACAGCAGAAAAAGAAAACTCATTTCTCTAAAAACACAAGCAAATATTGATGCTTAGTTTGCTCTAGAAGAAGTTGCATTGCAACCAAAAAAGGAAGGTCATTTATAGTTTGTATCCGTGATAACTACATTAGAGTTTGCCTACAAATAGTTATTAGAAAGTTGTTCAAACCATGATGGCACTGCTATAGCGCCGCCATAGCGCCACTATGAAAGCGCTATTATGTTACCATTGTACAATTTATGTTTTTTCTATACTTTAACGATCTTTATCGAAATCTCGATTTTGACAACCAAGTTGTTCACCACTAAATTGAGGCTTATTGAGCTTCTGAGATAATCTATTTCTGATAACAAATAATTGATTTACCATGACAATTGTTGTCTGCTAATGCAGTTATGCCAATCAAATAACTAAAGGGGAAGGAAGACATATAGAATCTTCATTACTTAATTGTCAACATGGAATAATTACAATCACTACATAAAAGACATTCATTATTTCACATCATTATATTCTCCATCTCAATAATTAGTGTTAATACTCCAAAGTAGTAATGCTTATGGAAGAAGATAAGCCACTCAAAATTCTACTGCAAATAAATGAAATGTCCCAAACCAGAAACCAAGAACTTATGGAACTGGATTCAGTACAATAAAAAATGTCTCTTTTAAGCATGTGAACTAACTTCGGCCATTATTATTGTGTGCTTTTGTTTCTACGGTAGAGAGCTCTTAAGCGCACGACTAAGAGCAAACTACAATTTGTAACTTCTGACATACCGTAGCTATGGAACGCTTGCCATGGTAGTGAAACATCAAAGATTGCTGTAACATCCTATTTTTATTAGATATTTATTTAATTAGGATTATTTGATGTTTTTTTGATTTAGTTAATTATTGTTTGAGTGATAATTATTTAATTATGTGCTAATGTGTTAATTTAGCTAATTTGTAATTGGTAGAAATATAGTAATTAGCTAATGGGCCTAAATGAATTAGAAAGGATAGTTGGATGGGTTAAGCCCAATAATAATTTAGAGCAAATAGGGGATTTTGTGAGATAACCTAAAATTAGAAGAGAAAAGATAGAAAGAAGAGAAAGAGGCAAGAGAAGAACAAAGAGGGGATTTATAGATTTTCATCAAGAGGGTGGACTTGAACTAGAGGTAAGGGTTAGAATCCAAATTGCTATAGATTATATGATTGGGTAATGTATGTGTTTGTGTGATTCTCTTCAATCTTTGCAATTTTATGAAAATGTATGAACCCTAATATTTATGCTAATTTATATGGATTTATGTGTTTAAACATGATATTTATGATGAATGTTGTTGAAGGATTATGAATACTGGTTGTAATTGCTGTTTATTGATGTCTGGGAGTGTTTTTGATTGGTGGAATGTGATTTTCACAGTTCTGACTTTTCTGGTTTTTTCTGAAAAATCGCATGTCCGCTAAGCGGCCCCTGGCCCGCTAAGCGGATGCTGTTTGTTTTTGAAAAATTAAGTGAGCTCACTAAGCGGAGCTCAGATTTTGGTCTGCTTCTGGATTTAGTTTGTAGAAGCGCGCTTCAAGCTGGCTTGTTAAAAATTAAACTACCATAAGCCCGCTGGAAGGTCGCTAAGCGGACTCTGCTGTATGGGACTTTTTCCAAACTTTGAAATGTTGTATCTTTTGATCCGTAACTCATTTTTACGTGCCGTTTGAAGCATATTGAATCTAATATGATTGTATATATGATATAATAGAATTGGTTGGCACTTGTGTAATTAATTATGATGTTAATTGTGAATAACATGTAATTATGAATGTATGTTATGGATGAATTGTTTATAATCAATGTTCATGAATGTATTATGTGATAATGATAATCATGAATTATGTGATTGATTGCTAAATGCTAATTGATGTTTGAGATTTGGATTGAATGTCATGTTGTGTAATGTTGTGCAGAGTTGAAAAGATGTGATTGTGTAGTTTAGGAGATAGAGAGATCGTCTTAAATGCATGAGTCTTGTTTTGTTGCACACGTACACAAGCATGAGTCTTTGAAAGTGGTAATGTTGGGTAATCTCGTGAAGGTTATCTATTTGTCCCAAATCTAACGTCGAATTGGATTTGAAAGCTTAACGAGAATGGGCTTTGAGGTGGTTATCTAGTCTATAGAGGAACGACAATCGGCAGGAAATGATAATGGATGGGATCCACATGCATATTGCATAGAGTTACACTTGAGTCGCTGATCCGCTGTCGCACACGGATCAAAAACGAGTATTTTGTAAAATTGTAGTTTAGCGGTAACGACAACTCGAATATCGTTCTCACAAGGATTCTCGTTGATTATTAACCAAAGGTAAATCGATTTAGGGGGGGTTTGTTTTAGATTTTGATTAAACAAAATAGTGAAAATAAGTGATTATCAAAATAAGCTGAAATGATTAATCTACTATTTTGGCTTCCTAACTTATCATCGATCCAAATAATTTCCAACTCACAAGCGGATTCTATTCCCTTTTCGATTATAAAAACAATTATACAAGCGCAATTGAAATTATGTGATGTATGTTCCTAATTCCCGAATTAAGCAAACGGATTATATATAGCAATCGTGAATTAAGCAAACACGACAAACATACGCGGATTAAGCAAACGCGATTAAAGTATAGGAACATGCAACCATCGAAATAAATCAATCTAACCTTGGATAATATCGAATTAAGCAAACAACATATCAAAGATTAGAATTGAAAGGAAATAGATTAATTGGAAAATATAAGAACCTCAAAGTATCGGCGGAAACCGTTTACAGCAGATTAACCTCTAGGAATTAGTTCTTCATGATCAAACGTACAAGCTCTTCCAAAAATGTGAAATGGTGATCAATGGTGAACAGTACCGCGGCTGCTACCCTAAGGGGAAAGAGTGCAACCCGTTTTACAATCTAACTGGGTCAAACATACGACCCAGGCCCAAAACTAAATGACCCGAAACTTAACTAAAACTAGTGCTGCAACTTCAACGAATTTTCTGGCCCTTCTACAGTCCGATTCTGACTTCGGCTCTAACATAAGAATTGTAGCTCTTTCTCTTAGCTTTCCGGCGATTTTTAGAACGCCTCAATCGGACTCCTGGAACTCTAGATATGATCGTTTCCGTGCAGACTGTTAAAGCTGAAAATTAAATACGAAAATCAAATAACAATAAAAATAAATTAAAATATAAAAACATTATAAAATACAAAAATAAGACAAGCAAACCATGGAAATGTATAAGTACAACCATAGAGAAATGTGCATCAAAATGCACTGATCAAATTCCCCCACACTTGAACTTTTGCACTCCGAACAAAATGAAAAACAAAACAAAGAAAGCACAAATACATCAACAGTTATTCATCCTAGGCTACAAATCTTCTTCGGGTAAGTTTGCATCGACAGGTACTAATCTTGCACACTAAGGACATCGTAAGAACACTAACCACAGATATGCAGACATAAGCCTCCTAAATACACAAATCAATTCAAATCATATTATTATACCATAGCCTAACTTACTCATCCTTTTTACTCTGTTTCATTCAGGCGCAATCACATTAAGCTCGTTATCTCCACACACTTATAGCAGGACAACCGGTTAATGACTCTGATCCTTTTGCACGGGGTTCCGGTACTTGCGTGGCATAACCCTTTGCTTACTCAGATGTAGTTGCGGGGGATCGGACCGTAATCCTCCCTACCAAGTTCAGCACCAGAAACCGCTGAACCAACTAACAAAGAGTTTTGAAAACCTTTTTTTTTAAGATTACACAACTGTTGGGTTAAGTGACCGGGTGAGGGTCACCAAACTTAGAAGGTGTATTCTCTTTTTCTTTTCTCTTTTTTTTTCTTTTCGGAACATTCACTTATATTCATCGGCTTCCCTGTGTAAAGTGTGTGAGAGATGGTGCCGACTGCTGAAATAAACTACTCAAGAGCTGTCAGAGAATGAGAATTTAAGGCTAAAAAATAATAAAAAATTCAAATCGATTTCCATATGCAGGAGACTTACGGTGTTAGAACGATACCGATCTTGTGAATTTTTCCCACGTCTCCGCAAACTCGACTCAAATCAGTCTATAGCCTAAAACTTTCAAGAAGATGCATTTTTTATTGGTTGAAATTAAAAGAAAAACAAAAAAAAAATTGAAAGAAAACAAAACAAATAAATGATTCTCTCCCCCACACTTAAGACATACATTGTCCTCAATGAAAGAACATTAATATAAAATAAGAGTGAGAGAAAGGAAAGAACACACCCGAGTAGTCAAGGGGGATAAGTGATCACTTAAGCTGCCTTTCCCAAAGAGAGGTCTTCTATATTCTCTTCTTCCAAAGTGGAGCTCTTATGGAGTAGCTTTCGGTAATGCTCATCGTCCTTAAAAAGTGGTTTAGCTCCTTCTCCTTTTATTCCAGGATCAAAGAATGTTCTTCTAAAAGTAAAAGTGTCAAATGGGCACGTGAAGGTGCTCTCATCTTTCACAACATCAAGGAACCAAAGGTTATGGGGCTGCCTCACTACTTTTGCTGCATCTTCAAGTGAGATCCTATGCACACACATGGGCGAACTAATATCATAAATATCATCCAAGGTCCATCCAATTCCTTTGTTATGCTTCTTCAAAACCTGCAAAAACTTACTTTCTTGATCAAAATAAGGTTTAGAAGAAATTATAACCGGAAGTTTTTCATTCATCTATAAATAAGTATATTTAAGATTTTGAGGAATTGGTTTCAGCTCCCGGGAAGGTGGTTGTTCAATGGATGGTTTGATCCGGGCAGCCGGGGTGTCGAGAGCTTCATCTACATGAACAACTTCATTTGCAACCTCATCTGTAGTAAGAATATCAACTTGCAAGGCAACCTCAATTTCAGCACAAACAGAGCAAATTTTAGTGTCAGTACAAACATCACAAGAGTAAACATCATCAAAACCAGACAATGATGGAAAATCATCTACAAACAAATCAGTACAAGTATCATCAACATTTTCAGAAAGCAACTCTATTTGAAAAACAGAATGCTTTTCCAAGCGTTTTTGGTTTGATCCTTGAGCTTGCTGCATGGCATTCATCAAAGTGGCAAGCTGTCCAATCTGTGTTTGCAAAGTCTGGAGAGTAGAATCTACTTGCTGTTGATACTGAAGATTATTTGCAGCCATTTGTTTGACAATATCCTCTAGTGAAGGTTCGGAAGGGGCAGAGCACACAACCTGAAATTCCTTCAGATGCTTATGCGGATCCTCACCTGCAAAACCATTAAACCTAGGCAACAAATGTGTTAAACCATATTCCAATTCAAAAGGTGCATCACCCGCAGGATAGTCAATACATAAACCATTATAGTTCACATTAGGGACAGCCAACTGCGTTAGTGTTCTTTGTTCAGCCATGAGTTCAACAAACACCGAAATACCGATAAAGTCCCATACATGCAGAAATGAATAGAAAGAATAAAAATAATTAAACTAAATTCAGAAAAATATAAAAACACGAAATTTAATCTAATTAAGACAAATAAGAATTTTGGGATTTTTTTTGGATTTTTTGACTCTATGAAAACAGTAAAAAAATTCATTAAAAATAGAAAAACGATGAATTTGGCGATTTTGGGTCGAATTCCCTTACTCTTTTAGAGTAAAGGAGTATTGATCGCACGATTTTTCTACTTCCAGTAGGCAAAAACGTTTTACAAACGAATACAATTTTTGCAAAAACTGACTTTTTCGACTCTAAACGCGGACTGACCTAAACCGTGAGGAAACTACGGCCTAAACGCACGAATACTAAACCTAAGACTCTAAAATCAATTAATAATAACAAGAATCCCCGGCAACGGCGCCAATTTGATCCACTGTCGCGCACGGATCAAAAACGAGTATTTTGTAAAATTGTAGTTTAGCGGTAACGACAACTCGAATATCGTTCTCACAAGGATTCTCGTTGATTATTAACCAAAGGTAAATCGATTTAGGGGGGGTTTGTTTTAGATTTCGATTAAACAAAATAGTGAAAATAAGTGATTATCAAAATAAGCTGAAATGATTAATCTACTGTTTTGGCTTCCTAACTTATCATCGATCCAAATAATTTCCAACTCACAAGCGGATTCTATTCCCTTTTCGATTATAAAAAAAATTATACAAGCGCAATTGAAATTATGTGATGTATGTTCCTAATTCCCGAATTAAGCAAACGGATTATATATAGCAATCATGAATTAAGCAAACACGACAAACATACGCGGATTAAGCAAACGCGATTAAAGTATAGGAACATGCAACCATCGAAATAAATCAATCTAACCTTGGATAATATCGAATTAAGCAAACAACATATCAAAGATTAGAATTGAAAGGAAATAGATTAATTGGAAAATATAAGAACCTCAAAGTATCGGCGGAAACCGTTTACAGCAGATTAACCTCTAGGAATTAGTTCTTCATGATCAAACGTACAAGCTCTTCCAAAAATGTGAAATGGTGATCAATGGTGAACAGTACCGCGGCTGCTACCCTAAGGGGAAAGAGTGCAACCCGTTTTACAATCTAACTGGGTCAAACATACGACCCAGGCCCAAAACTAAATGACCCGAAACTTAACTAAAACTAGTGCTGCAACTTCAACGAATTTTCTGGCCCTTCTACAGTCCGATTCTGACTTCGGCTCTAACATAAGAATTGTAGCTCTTTCTCTTAGCTTTCCGGCGATTTTTAGAACGCCTCAATCGGACTCCTGGAACTCTAGATATGATCGTTTCCGTGCAGACTGTTAAAGCTGAAAATTAAATACGAAAATCAAATAACAATAAAAATAAATTAAAATATAAAAACATTATAAAATACAAAAATAAGACAAGCAAACCATGTAAATCAGTGGCGGAGCCAAAAATTTTATGGAGCCTGGGCAAAAAATTTACACCTTGTTTTTACTAATTTTACACCATGTCTCTACTAATTTTGCTCTTGATTTTATCTAAAAAAAAAAACTTGATTTTGTCCAAAAATTTCACACCATATTTTTATTGATTTTGCCCTTAATTTTATCTAAAAATTACTAATTTTGCCCTTGATATTGTCTAAAAATCAACTATTAAGTGAGGAATATACAATGAAAAGAAAGGTAGAGCGCGGACGCGTGTCCGGATTCACTGGAATGTAGCTCTGCCCATGATTTCGAGTACCTTGTCTTTTCTAACTTGTACTCTAAAAAAAGATGATCAGGAAATAAAGAGTATCTATCTAGTCACAATGCATGAGAATCATGAACGACATGCATGGTGTGCATGATAATATAAGCTAAACATGAATGAGTTTCTATAAGTAGTAGGGCATTGCTTCTATAATGATCAAGTCATGCACAATACAATAGTGTTCAAAGTTGTAATTTTATCATTTTAAAATAAAATTGATTTTATTTGAAGTTAAAATTTATGATTTTTAAATTTAAATATAATTTTTATATTGATATTGAGATTTACTGTTTAACTCACGTTTATCTAAATTTATGGAAACATAAATCATTTGTTAAACTCACTTTAAACTAAAATTAATTTTACATAATTATTTCATTCAAAATCAAAATTATTTTGACCACGTAACCAAACAAACTTTAAATTTATTTTAAAATCAATTCTACACTTTTTAAATGAGTTGCTCTATTCCAAAAGTTAAACTAAACAAATATATCCCAACTATATAAAAAATTATGAAAACATATCTTAACTTCAAAGTTCAAACTCCCTTTGAACTTCAAACGCACACTAGCTAGTAGACAAAGAATGGAAACATGTGATCTTTCTGATAAAGAGAAATACACGTGTCCAACCATATGCATAATTGTAGTATTTCTTGAACCTTGGCCTCTTCACTTTCACCATTATGTTTTACTTTTTCCCCAACTTTTTAGCTGTGTGGTGAGCCCAGTAGTTTAAGGAGGACAAGTTCAAACTTTTTTGAAAAGAGTGAAGCCTCTTCTCTTTTTTAACAATTCATATATATAATTAATTGGATTGGGCCTATCTGGACCATTGGGTACTCGTTTATTTTAGTTTTCACACCTTTATTTTTATTAATTTTGCCCCTGATTTTGTCTAGAATTCGACTATTAAATTGGGGGAAATACAAAGAATATAGGGGTTGAGCCCGGGCGCGTGCCCGGGCTCGCCGGGCTATAGAACCGCCACTGATGTAAATGTATAAGTACAACCGTAGAGAAATGTGCATCAAAATGCACTGATCAGTCGCATGTGTCCGTGTGAGTTATGTGTTGGTGTGATTTCGTAATATGTTTGTGTGGAATGATTATTTATTGATTGATGCGTATATGTGGAAATTTGTGAAGTGATAATTGTATACTTGATGATATCTCATTATTGGATTACCATTGTTGATGTTAGCAAGTGAATATGATTACTTGTATAATTGGAACTTGGTTAGTTAATGTTAACACATGTTAACTTTGATATATGGTTATAAAATCATGTTTTTATGAAGAGTGATGAATTGTGAAATGTATGCTTGTTTAGTTTATGCATTTCTCATTATTATGTTTTCTATAATAATTTGAATTTTCACTTTTCTGTTTGAATGTTACCCTTTGTTGGTAACGTGCAGGTTCAGACGCTTAGTAGCTTGTTCGTGGTTAGCCGGAAAGCTTCTGAAATTGGTGTTAAGGACAATTTGTTTTTATCTGCTAAGCAAGTTGATGAATCTGTGCAAGATGGGGCTGAGTTGTTTATGTTGTTGGCAACTTTGGAAGTTTATGAGAAGAGAACAATTGAAGAATTGCCGATAGTTTGTGATTTTGCGGAGGTATTTCCTGAAGATGTAAGTGATTTACTGCCGGAACGTGAAGTTGAGTTTTTGATTGATTTAGTTCTTGGAACTAGTCTTGTATCGATGGCTCCATATAAGATGTCTGCTCCTGAGTTGAAAGAGTTGAAGAGTCAACTTGAGGATTTGTTGGAGAAAAATTTTATTCGTCCTAGTGTATCACCGAGGGGTGCACCTGTTTTGTTGGTTAAGAAGAAGTAAGGTTCTATGAGGCTTTGTGTTGATTATAGGAAATTGAACAAGGTGATGATTAAGAACAAGTATCCACTTCCGAGGATATATGATTTGATGGATCAGTTGGTTGGAGCTTGTGTGTTTAGCAAGATTGATTTGAGATCTGGTTATCATCAGATTCGTGTGAAGGCGGAGGATATTCAGAAAATTGCTTTTAGAACGAGGTATGGACATTATGAGTATTCAGTTATGTCGTTTGGTGTGACTAATGCACCTGGTGTATTCATGGAGTGTATGATTAGGATTTTTCATTATTATCTTGATAAGTTTGTGGTTGTGTTTATTGATGATATTTTGATCTATTCTAAGGGTGAAGATGATTATGCGGAGCATTTGAGAATTGTGTTATCGGTGTTGAAAGAGAAGAAGTTGTTTGCTAAGATTTCTAAGTGTGAGTTTTGGTTTAAGGAAGTGAGCTTTCTTAGCCATGTGATCTCTAGTGGTGGTATTTTTGTTGATCCGTCGAAGATTGAGGTTGTATCTCAATGGGAAGCTCATAAGTCTGTTTATGAGATTAGAAGTTTTCTTGGTTTGGCTGGTTATTATAGGAAGTTCATTGAGGGATTTTCTAAGTTATCTTTGCCGTTGATGCAATTGACTAGGAAGGGTCAAGCTTTTATTTGGACTTTGCAATGTGAAGCGAAATTTCAAGAGCTTGAGACAAGGTTGACTACAGCTCCTATTTTGAATTTTCCATATCTGTTAAAACCGTTTGTTGTGTATTGTGATGCTTCTTTGTTAGGTTTGGAAGGTGTTTTGATGCAAAAAGGGCTAGTGGTAGCTTATTTGATGTTTGTTTGATTTATTTAATTATTGTTTGAGTGGTAATTATTTAATTATGTGCTAATGTGTTAATTTAGCTAATTAGTAATTGGTAGAAATATAGTAATTAGCTAATGGGCCTAAATGAATTAGAAAGGATAGTTGGATGGGTTAAGCCCAATAACAATTAAGAGCAAATAGGGGATTTTGTGAGATAACCTAAAATTAGAAGAGAAAAGATAGAAAGAAGAGAAAGAGGCAAGAGAAGAACAAAGAGGGGATTTGTAGATTTTGATCAAGGGGGTGGATTTGAACTAGAGGTAAGGGTTAGAATCCAAAATGCTATAGATTGTATGATTGAGTAATGTATGTGTTTGTGTGATTCTCTTCGATCTTTGAAATTTCATGAAAATGTATGAACCCTAACATTTATGCTAATTTCTATGGATTTGTGTGTTTAAACATGATTTTTATGATGAATGTTGTTGAAGGATGATGAATACTGGTTGTAATTGATGTTTATTGATGTCTGAAGTGTTTTTGATTGGTGGAATGTGATTTTCGCAGTTCTAAGTTTTCTGGTTTTTTTTCTGCAAAATCGCATATCCGCTAAGCGGATGCTGTTTGTTTTTGAAAAATTAAGTGTGCTCGCTAAGCGGACCTAACCCGCTAAGCGGAGCTCATATTTTGGTTCTCTTTTGGATTTAGTTTGTAGAAGTGTGCTCCAAGCTGGCTTGTTAAAAATTGAACTTCCATAAGCCCGCTGGAAGGTCGCTTAGCGGACTCTGCTGTATGGAACTTTTTCTAAACTTTGAAATGTTGTATCTTTTGTTCTGCAACTCCTTTTTTACGTGTCGTTTGAAGCATATTGAAACTAATATGATTGTCTATATGATAGAATATGATTGGTTGGCACTTGTGTAATTAATTATGATGTTAATTGTGAATAACATGTAATTATGAATGTATATTATGGATGAATTGTTTATAATCAATGTTCATGAATGTATTATGTGATAATGTTAATCATGAATTATTTGATTGATTTTTAAATGTTAATTGGTGTTTGAGATTTGGATTGAATGTCATGTTGTATAATGTTGTGCAAAGTTGAAAATATGTGATTGTGTAGTTTAAGAGATAGAGAGATCATCTTAAATGCATGAGTCTTGTTTTGTTGCACACGAACACAAGCATGAGTCTTTGAAAGTGGAAATGTTGGGTAATCTCGTGAAGGTTATCTACTTGTTCCAAATCTAACGCCGAATGGGATTTGAAAGCTTAACGAGAATGGGGCTTTTAGGTGGTTATCTAATCTATAGAGGAAAGACAATCGACATGACCGAAAATGATAACGGATGGGATCCACATGCATATTGCATAGAGTTACACTTGAGTCGCACATGTCGGTGTGAGTTATGTGTTGGTGTGATTTTGTAATATGTTTGTGTGGAATGATTATTTGTTGATTGATGCGTATATGTGAAAATTTGTGTAGTGATAATTGTATACTTGATGATATCTCATTATTAGATTACCATTGTTGATGTTAGCAAGTGAATATGATTACTTGTATAATTGGAACTTGGTTAGTTAATGATAACACATGTTAACTTTGATGTATGGTTATAAAAGCATGTTTTTATGAAGAGTGATGAATTGTGAAAAGTATGCTTGTTTAGATTGTGCATTTCCCATTATTATGTTTTCTATAATAATTTAAATCATCACCCTTCTGTTTGAATGTTGCCCTTTGTTGATAACGTGCAGGTTCAGACGCTTAGTAGCTTGTTCGTGGTTAGCCGGAAAGCTTCTGAGTTTGTTGTTTGATTAGATAGCGAGTCATATGCTCTGATCATGTAACACTTGGGGGATTTCTTTAGACTAGTGCTTTTGTTTTGGATGTTGCTATTTCCTATGTTTTGTTGGATATTCGGATGTATTATTTGATATCTTGGATATGTTGTTTTAAGGCTATGTGGTCTGGATTGTGAATTTCAAAATAGCATGTTTGGAGATGTTAATTTGAATTTGGTAGATGAATATAGTATGTGATATATTCATTGAAACCTTTAATAGCAATTACATTGTTTTCCGTAAGCGTTTATGCATAACGTATGAAAGCATGAGATTTTCATTTTGTGTTACAACATGATCTTTGCATATTATGAATGTTGTATGTATGTTATTTTAGGATTTTCATTTTATAGAAATTAACAGGTGGCGCCCTTTTTTCTTATGCATGATTACTCTATGAGATTGTATAATATATTTGAAGTTAGAAAAGGGGTGTTACACTTGCCATGACACGACTAAAAAAAAGAATTAATAGAATGTAACCACATGTGTCTGTGTAGTGTTGGTATAAGAAATGTGACTGCTGCCTAGCTCTTAAAAAGCTAGAACAATGTGAAAGCATAAGTTGTAATTTAGTGATGGCCATCAAACCTTTAATAAAGGCAATAAATGTTTGAAACATAGTTCAATCTCAACTTTTAGAACTTTGAAATTGAAGGATCATATAAGGGTAGCTGTACAAGAATAAAGCCAAAATAGACAAACAGGTGATAGAGAAAAGCACCAAATTCATGCTTTTAGCAAATTATTAGCCAAACATGATAAATAACAAAAAATTTATCATGTGCCTACAAGGACATACATCATTTATTGAACACACAAAATAGCTCTAAATTACTGCTATTTTAACATTCCAAAAAATCAAAACAAAATGGAAAACATAAAATTATAATATGATTGCAGTGGGAATTGAACTCACGACCTTTAGATTCAGAGTCTAACGCGATATACAGTCCGCTATGCGACCATAATATGATTGTTTTCAAATGAAAATTTGAAGATGTTTGAATCCAATTCTCATTCTCATCAGCAAAGTGCTTTAGATTTAACCAATTATGAAGAACACTGTGGTGATGCGTCTAATACATAAAACTATTTCTGCCAAAATACATATTACTCCAGAACAATTTGAGAAAATGTGTTTCAACTACTGTCGTCACCTTCAAAATTACTGCATAACTGCAACTTCCACCAGCCACTTTTTTCTCAATGGCAGTGGAACGTTTTCAAAGACCCCTGTTAAATTGCAATAGAATATAGAATATATCAGTACAAGAAAAACAAAGCAAGATACAATAAGGGCAAAAGAAAATGAAGATAACAAAAATTTCACATGGTGTCATGATGATAACGACATTGTAGGACGCTCTCATATAGGCCCTTAAGATTATAAGAATATGAATATTTCCAAAAGGTCCATGACTCTGTCAAATTTGTTAGTAACACTTACCTGACTAAGATCAAGGTGCATCCTATTCTATATTTCCAAAAAGGTCCGTGACTAAGACCAAATTTTACTCACGTTAGGATCAAGGTGCATTCTATTCTATATTTTAAGGCAGGAAAATCAGTCTGATATACGAAACAATTACCTGACTTTCTTGATCATAATAGCCTTGAGTTTCCTAGCAAGATCCTGTGATCGAAGCCTACGCTGCAAATTCTTTTGTGCCAACACGCGCTTCTCTGAGTTTTTTATATGAAACCTCTGTTCAATCTTTATCATCCTCTCGATCCCACTCGATGTCATCTTACGTTGCATCAATGCCAATGCCCCTTCCAGATTTCCATTATACACCTGCACTCGTATGCCTCTGCTTTGCTGAAGCTGAGCAGTAAGAGGCTCAGTTCCGTAACCTGACTGCCTGAATAAGCTCGATATGCGTCTCGCAACTGAGTTCATATCTAGTGAAATGAAAATGAAGTGAATATTGAAGTGAATAATTACAAACTATTCTGATTCTGAGAACAGCTAAAACAGCAGAAAAAGAAAACTCATTTCTCTAAAAACACAAGCAAATATTGATGCTTAGTTTGCTCTAGAAGAAGTTGCATTGCAACCAAAAAAGGAAGGTCATTTATAGTTTGTATCCGTGATAACTACATTAGAGTTTGCCTACAAATAGTTATTAGAAAGTTGTTCAAACCATGATGGCTCTAAATTACTGTTATTTGAACATTCTAAAAAATCAAAACAAAATAAGGGAAATCTTAAATCAAATGGAAAACTTAAAAAATATAAAGTGATCGCAGTGGGAATCGAACCCACGACCTTTAGATTCGGAGTCTAACGCGATATCCACTCCGCTATGCGACCTTAATATGACTGTTTTCAAATGAAAATTTGAAGAAGATGTCTGAATCGAATTCTCATTCTCATTACGAAGTGCTATAGATCTAACTAACAACTGAAAGGGAAAGGAAATCAAATTGAATAAAAAAAATCAATGGAGAATCCTGAAGCCAACATTGGCAGAGGTAAAAGAGAATGAATATGAGGAAATAATAACTTGATTAATGTGATTAATTATCATAAAATTAAAATCTAACCTTGCTAGAGAGAGGATTAGCGTACCTGGTTAATTTTGTATTGTCGGCTTCTCCGACGAATGCAGGAAACTGTTTGGTTTGGTTCTTTGATTCTCTTTGTCGCCTTGTGGCTTTGAGCTTGTGGAATGGGCCTAACTACCTTGACTTTCCTGCCCGGGCCCACGGGCCCACGTCAACGTTTTAATTAAAATATATTTTCATACTAAATTATTTTAAATTTTGTCAATGATTATTTATCTTCAAAATTATGTAACTTTTTGTGAAATCTTTGTAATGATTCTTTATTTTATTGGTTTTTTTTAATAGATCGATCATTTAGAGTTTGTTTGAATTGATGAAACTAAATGGAGCGGATCGGAATAAGATAGAATAAAATGGTATTTCATTGTTTGAAATTTTGATTAATTTAAAAACTATGGAGCGGAATAGAGTGGTATGAATTTTATTCCATTACATACCACCATTTTTCTTCCATTCTAATTTGGGCGGAATGAACAACTTATCTTATTCCGTCTTAAAATTTTCAAACAATGGAATGATATCTTCGTTCGACTTCACTTCATTCCGCTCCGTTAATTTTATTATATCCAAACATTTACCCGTTCCACTTCACTTCATTCCGCTCCGTTAATTTTATGATATCCAAACATTTACCCCCTGCAACAATATAGGCATGTTTTGATTTATCCCCTTAAAAAAATACCCCTTATAATTTTGGAGTACCCCTAAGCGTGTAAAAATCAGAGTGCTAAATAAAAAAAAAACTTTTATAGAGTGTAATTTTTGCCATATGAGGCGCAAAAGACTTAGAATTTTAATGTTTTAAAAAAAATTTAAAAAAAAAAAATTTAAAAAAAGATAAATTAAAACACGTCTATATTGCAGGAATAAATAACTATTAACTCTTACTTTTTATATTGTAATATGAATTATAAAATTCTTCTTCGGATTACAATTTTAGTCCCGTAATATTATTCCATGAAACATTAATATCAGAAATTTTATTGTAATATGAATAACACTTGAATTTCAATATATTATTTCTACCTAATTTGGTGGTAAACACTAACACCTATATTCTTACTCCGCATTTGCAGTAGTTGACATCTCAGCTTCACTTAAAAACCCCTAGCTTTATTTCCAAAAAATGAAATTGAATTTTCCATTCAAATTTATATACATACACATGCATAGTGCACATAAATACGTTCTTGCATATGTATGTACCTAAAAATATAAATACCTGTGTACATATATTAGCAAAGAATCAGTTTTACATTACACAAGTTGGTGAAAACTAAAATAATTCAGAGAAGAGTAAAACATCTAAGCACCAGCAACTTCTTGAGCTTGTTTCAACTTCCCTTTACTTTTCGGAGTCTTCTTGCTCACAGCAACCGGTTTGTCTTCCGCTTCAGTTTGGTTTTCAATCCTAACAAACACTGGTTGAGGTTGAGCCATGACCTGGCCGCCCTTAAGTCCACCCCAATTGGTGTCTCTCTGCAAAACAAAACATCTTAAATCAAACATCATAACAGAATTTATGTGTATGCGCGGGCACATGTGTGAGAGATAGTAGATAGATACCCAGTTTGCTGCATCAAATTGGTCCTTGGAATAGCCAAGTTGTGCGTATATTCTCCAACTCAAGCTCGGAGTAACGGGAGATAGTGCAATGGCGATAATTCTCGCCGTCTCTAATATAATTACAAGGTCCTGCTCCAACATCATAAATGAAAATTTTCTTGCTTAGTCATTTGCTTATCTTCAATGCAAACGAAAAATAAGTGACATATTTATTAAGCTTATCATGCTTGGTTAAAAAAAAAACAAAGTTCAATTGTTGATGACATTATATGAAAAAAAAAAAACAAAAAACAAATTGGTTACTGTAAGAACAGAAACAAGTGTTTAGTAGATGAATGATTTCCTCCTATGGGGTTTGAGGAAAATACCTTGGCGGCCGCTTCAGAAGCAGTGTCTCCTTGTTTAAAGAGAGACCAAGGAGCACGCTCATCCATGTAGGAATTACCAAGATTACCAATCTCCAGAACAGCCTCACAAGCTGATGTCAGTGCGAGATTTTCATAGTGAATACGAGCTTTATCAACCTGCAAATGTAAATATTGATCAAACTCCGGCAACATATGCACAACTGTGGATAGATGTATTTAAATATGCGAAGTTAGCGATAGCATAACCTCAAACGGCTGCAAACGGGTGTCTTTAAAAGTAAAATATAGATATTACATAATATTTGTTTCCTAGAGGCTTTACCAGTCTCACTACATTGTCCTTGAAGGCATTTCCTTCTGCAGCCGTAGTGGAATCCACTACCAGAGTTGATTCACAGTTCTTTTTCAGAAGTCCTAGAGTACGATTAAGAAGATTTCCTGTCAAGATACATATAAAAGTTAGCATTAGAATCATCGTAAAAATTTAAAGCTAACCAATTTGCTGTTACTGAATGTTACAAGCGATGAAAGTAAGGCTCAAAGTACCAATTGTATTGGCAAGATGTGCATTTACAATATTGATGAAGCGTTCCTCTGAATAGTCCCCGTCATTGCCAAATTCCACCTCTCTGAGAAAGAAGTATCTGACTGCATCTGTCCCAAATTTACCAACCAAATCGTTTGGCTCAAGCGTATTTCCTAGTGACTTGCCCATCTTCATGCCATCCTAACATTTTCAAAATAAAAAGCATTGCTGCATGAAATAAAATTTAAATAAGAAACAGATTTATAAAACTTTCTTTAATCATAAAAGGCCAAATTTAGTTTCTGGTCTTCTGCTGAGATCCGTTTTTTATTAACAAATTATTGTAAAGCATTAATGCAATTTAACAAAACAATATAATTACTATTATTTCTCTTAAAGTTTATTTTTTTCTTTCATCACCTCAATGTTAATAAACTCATCATTACTAAACAATAATTTATTAATATCATTACCAGACATAAGTATGGAAAAAAATGGCCTAGTTATCAAAAGACAAAAAAAAAAAAAGAGGAGGTATAATTTCTGTCCCTGGCGTTGCTCAGATTTGACACTAAGCATTTCTTCTAAATAACAAACAGAGCTTAACGAAGGTCAAGGTACTACTTACTACCAAGCTACCTCAAGAAGAAACATATGTTAATAAATACGTTAGTACAAGAAGAAACATATGATAATAAATACGTTCGTACAAATACCTTTGTCAAGAATCCATGGCCATATACCATTTTGGGAGGGCTTAGCCCAGCAGACATTAGCATAGCCGGCCAATAAACAGCATGGAAACGTAAAATATCCTACAGAGGAACAGAATCATTAATGAAATAACGAACCTGAATGCTTTGCTATTATTTATGCCTTCTCCTTTAATCATAATCATAAAAGAAAATCCAATGATTCATAAATATAGAGGGTTGAACAAAACCATCACAAAAATAAAGATGGATTCAGGGGTGCAAGTGCCCAGATTGAGAATACCAAGTAGAAAAGAATTCTAACAGAACAAACATGATAGCCTTTTTTCCTAGTAGTTGGGGTCGACTATGAGAGAAAATTGTGACAAGTGGATAAAAAAGGCAGCCAAAAGAAAGAAAATAAAAAGGAATTATGACATCATTCTACTTAACAAGTTCAGAGTAAAGCAGTTGTATATTTCACAGTTGAGAAAAGGAAAATGACAAAATGTATGTTAAGAACAGACACACACGCTTGCACAGAGAGAAACTTTAAGAAGAAAAATAGGAGGGAAAAGAAGAAACATACCTTACCAATCAAGTGCAGTGTAGCTGGCCAACCTGAAGAAACAGCGTGTAGCAAATCAGGTTGTTCCTGGTCATCAGCTAGTGCTGATATGTAGCTGCACAAATATAAGAAAAAGGAAAACAAAGTATTCATCAAGTGCTTGATAAGGTAATTGACAATTCAATCAATGAAAGATATTATACAATATAGCAGAAGTGTGAATTTTTCTTAATCACTTTCCACACAAATAATTATGCATGATTTGAACTTAAATGTATTTCACTAATGTATTTCCATCAAACATCGAAAATGTTAAACAGAAACTGAAAGCTTGTAGAATAGAGACAGGGAAAGTTAGAGAAGCACAAATTATTATAAAATAAAAGCTCTTACCCTAGTAAAGCATCAAACCATACGTATATAGTCTGAGTCTTGTCACTCGGAACAGGTATGCCCCAATCAACCGATGCTCGGGAAATGGAAAAGTCTCTCAGTCCACTTTTGACCCAGGTTTGAACCTTGAAATTTGTATAGAAGATATTATTTTTAAAGAAAACTCAATTGAAGTCTCCTGAAAGAGACGATATGCAGTTCATGGAACACCTTCGTAAAGCATTATTCCACTTTTTTGAGGGAAGGAAGCAGGGGTAAGGATGTTTTTAAAACAAGCCAACGAAGGTGTTTTTTTAAATCATATAAATTTCTTCCATTCTGAATAGTCTCAAATAATTCAGAATGCAGTTAAATAAGTTCTGAATAGTCTCTAGTGAATGCAGTTAAATAAGTTCTGAAAATAAGTTTTAAAATAGCTTGCTTGAATTGCAGTATGTGAGAAATGTAACAGACAAACAAAGGAAACTTGTATATAACACGAATAAGAGAAAAAAAGCAACTCTATATTCCTTTACCTCATTCAAACGGAAAGTCGGCTGCACAAAACTTGGATTTTTAATCAAAAGTTCTTCCAATGACTTCTGATATTTTGATAGCGCAAAAAAGTAATTGTCCTCTTTCCTTGAAACACAAGGCTTTTGGTGGATCGGACAACAATTGTTCTCAAGCAGTTCCTTCTCATCCTACGCCAAATAGCAATACATTCTTAAAGTTAAAGTATGAAACTAGATGAGAAACTTAAAGGAAGACAGTCAAAATTTTACCATTCAAAACAAAGTGCTTTTATAAATAAATAAATAAAAAATTGTCATTCTAAGAGCTATAACCTTATATTCCTCACAGCTGACACAATAAATTCCCTCGTAATCAGCTCGGTAAATGTCACCATTGGCAAGCACCCTTGAATAAAATTCCTTTACAATTGCTTCATGCTTGCTATCAGTTGTTCTAATGAACTTGTCATACGAAATATCTAGCTGCAATAAACACAAAACCATAAATAGCCAATCAAAATTTTGGTCCTTGAAATTTGAAGGGTCGAGCAATTTGGTCCTCAAATTTACGAAATAGCAAACTAATTAGTCCCTTAAATTGAAGAAAATC